>NC_079170.1:82268687-82278687 GCF_947568905.1 Ostrea edulis
AAGCGAATATGAAATTTGCGAGTAAATAATGTTTACATGGGATCACTGTCTAAACACTATTTGGTAATGCCATTTCTGTAAACAACTGTAATTAGTGTTGTTGCTTTTCTAAAATAAACAGTGCAATTATTATAAAATTTATTTTTGGAGAAGTTAGATAGGCCTAAATTATAATACGATTATGTAGTATTGACAACTAGGTCTACTGTGACAGGGTGCATTTCGGGGGAAAAATATAATAAAAATGATCAAACTTATTGTGAAAATCACAATACTTTTAAATTATTTTATTCAAGCAATTTTATTAATCATTATATTTTGTTATCTACACGTTGTTACTTAGGAAGTGGGAGCGCTGCGTGCTGTTGTTGTAAACACGTACGCGTTCCTTAAAAAAAAAATGAACGCATTATAATTCAATTCAAAGTTGGGAAATATCATATTTTATTATTTATAATTGAAAGTTCTATTATCTTTTATCTTTAAATTTCGTTTTTAAAACTACCAATTGGTAGACACTGCTAGCAAAGTTCTGTCTATATGTTGTTACAAGGTGAAGGTCAGTTGGTGCGAGTGTGTATTGAATTTGAGAGCAGAACGGAATGCATATGCGGTAGGCCTATATGTAACAGTGCGAAGCTTCGATAGAACCATTTTCTCTCAGTTTATATACGTCTTTGTCCAAGAGCTTGTTTGAAAAAGTACAGGGACAAATTCTACTGGGTTTTTTTTTTATGGTAAAGTCGTTATGCCGACAAAAAATATTCACGTCTTGTCCCTCATACCTTCCTTCGAAAATTGAAAAAAAAAACACAGTCCAAATCATCTCTACTGACAGCAAGTACACCCTTAAACGGCACAAAACAACCCAGTGCAGTGTTATTTACAAACCGTTAATGTGATAATTGTTTGTTTGTCAATTAAATCTAATCTGTTTATGAAATGGCTAACAACTGTTTTCAAATCTTCTCGCTCGAGGTCGCATATGACGTCACAGATAATGGCGCGTAAAATATCGAAGAAAATATGCATATCGCAAGATTTGAATTTCATCGCTATCAAACTCGAAAACTACGCAAACTGTTTCTTTTAAAACACATGTAAAGTAGTTTTAGGCATGAAATGAATTAATTTTGCTGAAAAAATTAAAAAGTTTAAAAACATGCGATGTGTCCTTTAATTGCCATCTTTCTTTGATAAAAGCGTCACTCATGTAGAAGAGGAAACGAATAATGATTCAATAGCCAATCACAGGTGCTTGTGGACAGGACTTCCGGTACCCCCCTTCTTTTATTTTTTAATGTTCAATTCCTTGGGTATTTCGGACGTATTTTTGATAAAATATGTAACTTCAGAGTTTATCTATTTCAATGGAATACACAAATCTCGCATAGAAACCGTTTTTAAAATGGCATATCACCGATCATAATATATGAACAAGGTGTGCAACTAAGCCAGCGACATGTTGAAAAAATCTACACCTCGCTGAGAAATCCTATCGAAAAAACACCAATAATGCATATACCAACTGAAAAGAACGGTCATTCTAAATCTACTGATGATTCGTGGATTAAATGCATCACTATTTGGTGCGCAATAACTACTTCACACCGCTCAATTTCATCGTTTTAACCTCGCCACTTCTCATTTCTGACTATAACGAACGGAAGTTGTAATGCTGGAATATTTCTGTCGCAGCCAACTATTTTTAGAACGAGAAAACCCGGGACGAGGTCTTCCGAATACCATTAGCTACACGCATTACAGCAAAAATAATTTTATTGTAAATTACTATTTTGATTACCCGAATGAATATCTACATTATACCAGGGTTTGTTTTTGTTGTTGTTGTTTTGTTTTTTGTTTTTTGTTTTGTTTTTTTTTTGCCTTTGATAGCTTTACCATATTGTAATGATAACCATTTTATCATGAATGCGATGCAGCTGTGAACAATGCTCGTATGAATTTTAATGAATATAGTACGTCTATTTCAATGGTAGATTTTAACCCTTTAGATCATTTTTCGGTTACCTAACATGGCTACGTCAACAAACGAAATCAATTAAAGCTGGGAGTTTTGGGGTCGTATGGGGCTTTAATGAATATTTGAAGGTATGTTTGGACACAAGTATTGTAGGAAAATATGTTAAGAATATTTTGATATTAAATATATGAGACAGCAGCTCAAGAATACAACGATATAAGGCCTCAACCGTGCGCAGCTTTTTGTGCGCCGTAAATCGAAGGTTTTTATAAGGGGGTGGATCTGTAGCTCTCTGTTATGTCAAAATATTTTTTCAGAGAGCTACAGTTCTGCAGCTATTTCAATGGCTGAGATATCATATCACGAAAAATGATCTAAAGGGTTAAAATCTGGGGAATTCAATGTCAAAGCGCATGCTCAGATTTCTCGAAAAAATTGCAAACTGAAGTTGGAGTTTTCTTTTAATTGAGTAGTCCAAATTTGAGTAAAATCTCAAACTTAAGAAATGAAGAAAAAGACTTCGCTTTAAATTGAACTTTACTAATGTTTGGACTTTTGAATCCTACAGGGTCAACAGCTACACGCGTTCCAAGTTCAAACAACAAGTGAATTAATTCGTGTAAATTTCAAGCTTAGACATACCATCCGTTTCACCCGCCCGTTCCTTAACAAAGCTGCTGCGGGAAGTACCAAACAGCTCCAAACTTTTATCTGATAATTAAAAATCAAATCCTTGTGTAACAATTAAAATGTCGGGTAAGTGTTGTCATCATGATTTCAGCAAACAATGAAAGCTGATAAATGAGTGTCGGTCAAAGAAACGCAGGCTCGCAGAGCAATAGTAGCCGTGACTCAGCATTGTCTAGTTCACGGGGGGATTAAGAAAGATAGAAGACTCCCTAGCGCCTTGATACTCTCCCTGAGCACTGATCCCCAAAACTTCTTAAGGCACCAGGGGTATCCTTTCTCATCTTTAGGAATTTTTATTAATTTCTCGACTTTTGCTTGAAAATTTTGTTGTTGGATATTTTTTAATTTTAAATCTCTCAGATTAAAAGTAATGCAAGCAAGTATGTTGAACCCAAATTTTTAATGTGGCACCCTTTATGTTCCTCGTTTTCCTTAGATTTCTATAAATATTCGGAGTTGTTTGGAAAAGTTCTCATTTCGGATTGACAAGCAAGGAAGATGTTTCCCGCCCTAACCTTTATTGTCGTCTGCTTTGGTCTTGTATCGGCTGGTCCGGCGTCTCGTGGTGAGTCTGTTAAGTCTATTAATATGTATCAAGTATTATGGTGTGTTTTTCTTTTCTTTCGAAAACACAATTCAGTATCAGTTTTTCGCATTTCATGGAAAGAATATGATACTGTTATTTTTTTATAAGTTCGATTATTATTTTTTTCTAATTCCAGTAGATTAACTGATGAATTTAATTTCTCTTTCAGTAAAGAGACAACTCGACTGCCCAGGTGAGTGAAAACACAAACACTAGGGCCACACAAGACGACTTTTATGATTTAACATACTATAGATAAGAAAATTGTATCACAGTCTTTGAATTGATTTGCTAAAAGCGATGATAAAATTCCACTCATTATAGTAAAGCTTTGATACTAAAGTTTGCTGGTGTGGATATATGATTAGAACGATTTGTGATCAATTCAATTCGACATCGATTGAATTTTTTTTAATTTTTCATTTTTCTTAATTATAGGTTTGTTAAAACGCAAGATTTGTTTCATTTCTACACTGGGTTTTTTTTAAACCAGTATGGATAAATAATATTTTGCATGGCTTTTTGGTAAACTAGTCCAATACAAGTCCTCATTATTATGGCTAGATCAGATTCTATGGTGTTCAATTAGGTAAGGTTCTATTATCATCTCGTTTGTAGATATTACACTACGGTAATGGTTCTCACGCGAAACATTTGCGGTTTTTTTCAGATTCGTTTACCAACGTGCCCAATCCCTGTGTTGGTAATACTGAAGGGACGATATACTACCCCCACCCCACCGACGCCACCAAATTTCTCCAATGCGATCTACTGGGACATATGTACATCATCCAATGTCCTCAAGGTCTGCACTACAAACCAAGCACATCATCATGTACATCAGTCGGGGGAACCATCACCACAACACTAGCGCCAACTACAACGCATGCGCAAACTACAAGTGTGCCACCTACCACAAGTGTGTCTACAGTAGTTCCGGTTACCACAGATGGAAATCCGTGTTCCTCCGCAAGCGTAAAACAGGGCAAGACTTACTTTCCTTACGCTCTCGATATTCATCGATTTATTGAATGTGATCTGTTGGGAAACGCAAAGATTCTTGACTGCCCTAACGGCCTTCTTTGGGAGCAGAGAACCCTGTCCTGTGTGTATGAACTGGGAACGAATGTCACAGACCACAACTCTGGCACCAGAATCGGAACCGGAAGTGATACTAAGGCAGTAGATCCCGCTAATCTTGCGGCAGTGTGTCCTCCAAAAGGATCTCAAATCACGGCAATGGCTGATTTATATCACTCTTACCCCGGAAACAACACAAAGTTCGTCCACTGTGACCTGTGGGGTCGGGCTAATGTTGAGAACTGTCCCGCGAATTTGATTTGGAACGATTTAACCAAATCTTGCGTTGTGAATCTTAATTAATTAATTACTGATAAAACTCGTTTCAGAATGCATAGTTTACAAATATGAATACATAGCACTTCTTTTATCCCTTTGTTTTTTAACTCGGAAAATTTCTTGTTTGCTTCAGTTTTCTATTGTAAATCGGATATGTTTAATAAATGAGAAATTGATACTGATTGATTGATTGATTATATATTGTTTAATTCGAAAATTTCTCACTCATAGAGAGACGTCACCACTGTCGGTGAAGGGCTGCCAGGGCCGTAAATTATATGGAGGCGGAGGAGGCAGCTGCCTCCTCCAACTTTTGAGCCAAAAAAAATTAAAATTTAAAGTTCATTAGAATTTATGTTGTTTCCAATAACTAAGAACATGATACCTCCCTTAAAAAGCATTCCAAATCTTTCTTTTAGAATGAGTTAGTCAAGTAACATCTTAGAAGGCCCTAGAATCAAGGATTTTGCACGAAACGTGTTCAGTGTGCACAGACCCCCGCCTAATTTCCTGCCTCCTCCAAATTGAAGGTTAATTTACGGCCCTGGCTGCAAAATTTAGACCTATGCTCGGCGCTTATGGCCATTGAGAAGGTAGGGATCTTTATCGTGCCACACCTGCTGTGACAGGGGATCTCAGTTTATGCGGTCTCATCCGAAGGACCGCCCCATTTAGTCGCCTCTTACGACAAGTTAGGGGTACTGAAGATCTATTCTAACCCGTATCGCAATGGAAACCTACTCTAAGACTTCATCAAAGTGTTACAGAAGAATACAGAGGGAAGGCTCTTTACAAATATTCATCCCAACAACAGCAGAGTCATGATATAGTCATAAAAGCTTAATCCACCCCCTCCCTCCCCCACCCCCGGGACGGGTAGGGGCACAATAGGGGATCTAAGCTTTAAATGGGAATATAAAGGAAAACATCTTTAAAACTCTTCTTCTCAAGAACAGCAGGGTCATGATTAATCATATTAATATGCAAGCATCTTCAGGAAGTACAAATGCAAGTTTTTGTCAATTCAGGGGGTTGGGTGGGGTCACAACAGAAGTTCAGTTTTAAATGCGAATATGCAGGAAATTAATTTAAACAAATTCTTTTCAAGAGTAGCAAGGCCACACTGAATCATATCAAAACGCAAACGCGCCTAAGTTGTGTGGATTCAAGCGTTTTTATAAGCCCCTGCAACTAAAGTCGGAGAATATTATATTTTCTGTCCTGTCTGTCTATCCGAAACTGTAACCTTGCTCATAACTTTTGAATGGTGAGTGATTGGGCTCTCATATTTTATATGTTCGTTTTTAAGCTTGTGACAAGACTTTTATTTTAATTCCATGGTCTTAATCTAGACCTTGGATTTGATCTACTTTTAAGAAAAATTAAGATAGGCAGTATATCCTGAACTTTTTAAGGTGGGGTTTCATATTTTGTATACACATGTAGATCTATATTCCTTATAGGTCTGGCAAGATCTTGCATTTCATACCATGACTTGACCTTGTGACCTTGTATCATAATTATATTGTGACCTTTTGGAGGTAGACTGGGGCCATATGAATTATTTTTAGTAGCCTGCCTCATTTGCAGAAATATGCTCTTGCGTATCGAATCTTTTGATAGACGTAAACATCATATCCAGGTGACATTGGAATATTGCTGCATAAATATGGGAAGTTGACGACAGAGAAGCTGAAATCACTCCGTTTGTCATAAGGTTGAGTCGTTAGTTTGCCGTTAACGTCGATGTTTAACAAGATATTGGAAATATGAAACAGATGTGGAAGACTCTGTGGTGTCTTTTACTTCGAGTTCATTGGGATATATCGAATCGACATTTGCATGATGACAAATTTATAATAGATGAAATGTCGTCGATATATCTAACTGTCACATTCGTGCCCATGGGGATTCCAAGTGACGGCTGGAAGACCTGGTCACCAAATACTACTTAGATATTGTCAATAAGGAACTCCGGCATATTTTTAATATCGACTTCAGATAGAGTACTTATGTGTAATGTGAGGGTGGTGGTTTTGTTAAGATATCAATATTTCCGAGATCTATTTTCAAGCAGCTGTTTATGGTGTCAACAAAATCTTGGGAAATAGTGGTATAAAGTGTTGGAAAGTCGCACGTTTTGATGCTGTCGATTTTGGAAAAGTTTCGCGATTTCAAGTTTACTAGAAGTTCTTCGGAATGTTTAAGAATCCACGTTTGATTTATGCCATTTCCCCATCTGTTGGGACACAATACGCTTAAAGTTTCTCCTTCTAGCAGTTACTATTGGTATCACACCGGTAATTGTCCAATCAAAATGAACTAAATGAACTTAGTCAATTGTAGTTCCATATATTTAAAGAAATTTTTTTTTCCTTGCGCGATTTTTCTCATTTCCTCTTCTTCTTTTCTCTTAATTTTTGCACCCCTGATTAGGAAATTTTGTGTAATTTGTAGAAATAACCAAGTGTATACAAAGGAACTATTTGCTGTTGGTAGCTGAGGCTACTTCCTGAGGTGTACTCCGGCTGTTTACACACATTTGAAAAACACGTGGATTTGAGGGTAGTCTTGTTTGCGGGTAATTTATTTTCGAAAATGCCGCGTAGGGTGGTGTTTTTCTGGTGTCGGTAGACGAGATGGGTAACATAGAACATTTCTGACTGCGTTATTCGGCATCAATTCTGTAAACTGATTTTTAATGAATTTTTTTCCTCTATAGTAATATATAGTGAAAATAATTACCGGTGTGATACCTTGAAGGAAGTCGTGGATTTCACAATTTCCCGTTTTTCTCAGTCCTTTCCCTTTTCATCGGCTCAAAATCAGCACAGGATATCAAAACAAGAGGTTTGAAAAACAAAACGGTGTTTTAATAGGTCATTCAAGAAACATGACGCAATACACAATGCGAAATATCAATTACATCTAAATACGTATCAACAACGTATTTTTTGCGTTATACAGCTAGAAAATCGTAAATATTTGTATAAACACCCATCTACATAGCATACACCGGCGGGTTTAACACTTAACACATCCAAAAGACGTACGTATCAAAATTTCACATCAATTTTACAATACGCATATTGCACAATAACCCCTCCCCCTCCTCCTGCCTTGCGCAACTGTTAGATGGACTTTCCTTGACATTCATAAGCATCATACATAACTCTATGACTTCTTGATTCAATGTCCTTATTGTAAATTAACCCAATCAAGAGATTTCGTATTTCTGCGTAGAGTACTGTAGAAATTTTATCTTATTTTTAATTTTATGTCCTAAAGAGAAATTCAGATAATTCATGGTAAATGCCCGTCAAGGTCACTCGTATGAACATCAAAATGTCTCCTTAACACAGAAGATTTCAAATTATTCGTTTTAAGGGCCCAACACGCGAAGCAATATTTCTGACACGATTTACGAAAGTCCCCTCCGTAGCAGGATATCAATGCTCTGACGGCGTAGGCCATAATTCTATTGCCGTCTTCTAAAGCGTTGACTAAAAATTTGTGTTCTGTCCTGCATATTAAGTTTGTCACTAGATATTCGTACCGTTTTGAGCATTTTGAACACTTGCAATTCAACGTCACTATACTTAGCGCCCTTGATATTTGGTCTACATCTTCTTTGGAACCAAAATTTAGGAAATGTTTTAGCTAAAAAAAATTGTAATGAACAGTTACATGGATGATTTCTATATGATTTGTGTGCACGTTTTAAAACGTCATATTATCCAGTCAGACTTTAGTCTTATTTATTTGTTTTAACCAGTATTTAGTCTTCTAAATGTGTTACCCCTGCTTTGAAGAAAGGCTAAATACGCACAACCCCTGACAGATTAGCGGGCCATTTTCTGAAACACTAATTACCCGTGAGTATCAACATGGTTTAATCTGTTAAACGTAATTAACGCGCGGGCTCTTCTAGGATACCAAATTGACCAGATGCAGATTCCATTATAGTATCGAAAATTGAAGATTTTCACAAAAACCAAAGATCTCACTCATATGAAATTTGAAATAATTAGCAATTTAAAAAAATGTATAAATAAATTTAGGATTAATAAGTGATTGAAATAGCAAATTTCATCATTCTTCTTTCTAATGAAACCATTTTTGCGGAAATATGTTGATTTTATACCAAGTTATTTCAATTTAAAAAGTACCACACGCGCCTCATATTTCACTGATAAAACAGGCAGAAATCACGATAGTCCCCAGGGGAAGTAAATCACCAGTTACGTCAGTTATCTTGCTCCGATCGCTATGTGCATGGGGTATACTATTGATGAATGAAACGGGCACCTGTTATGCAAATTTGACATTTTTTCATGAAGATTCAGTTGTCTTCAATTGTGGTGAGGCGTAAAGATAGATAAAGATTGCGGAAGATCCTGGGGATAAGATGGCAGCGAGACCAAACACAAAAACCACAAAAAACAAACGAAAAAAAAAAAAACAACAACAACAATAAAATACAAAAAAAAAAAAAAAAAAAAAAAAAAAACAGCTTGGAAAATTTAAAGAGAGTGGTTCAAGCAGAAAGAATTTTTAAGGATGGAGAATCTGGAATGAGGTCAAGATTGTAGCAAGAAACAGAGTGGTTTGGAGATGGGATGAGTTTCTCTTAGCGGAGAGAGAGAAAGAAGAGTTTCTCCTAGCGGAGAGAGAAAGAAAAGTTTCTCCTAGCGGAGAGAGAAAGAAGAGATTCTCCTAGCGGAGATAGAAAGAAGAGATGCTCCTAGTGGAGAGAGAAAGAAGAGTTTCTCTTAGCGGAGATAGAAAGAAGAGTTTCTCCTAGCGGAGAGAGAAAGAAGAGTTTCTCCTAGCGGAGAGAGAAAGAAAAGTTTCTCCTAGCGGAGAGAGAAAGAAGAGATTCTCCTAGCGGAGATAGAAAGAAGAGATGCTCCTAGTGGAGAGAGAAAGAAGAGTTTCTCTTAGCGGAGATAGAAAGAAGAGTTTCTCCTAGCGGAGAGAGAAAGAAGAGATGCTCCTAGCGGAGATAGAAAGAAGATATTCTCCTAGCGGAGAGAGAAAGAAGAAGAGTGTCTGGTAGCGGAGAGAGAAATGGTTAGACTTGGTAAGAACATTTCCTGGGTCCTGCCGTATATCTCTGTTTGTGAAGGTTTTTGTAAAGTTTTGGAATCCGGAATGGGTACGATAAGTTCCATTGACTGGGATATTCATGAAGTGAAAACGTCTTTAAAAGGAAACTTGTCTGACATTTCATATTAAACACACACATATATCTTAACAAATATGTTTCTTTTTAAATTGTGTGCTATTTAGGTCCCATGAAGGAAGGTGGGTTGGTGGGTTCATTTTAATCACTTTTTGATATAGAATCACCTACATTGAATGTTTCTAGACCCGTTCCT
>NC_079170.1:82283687-82298687 GCF_947568905.1 Ostrea edulis
TTGCGGTAGTGATAGTATGGTCACAGAGGACAGCAGTAAGAAACCTGTTGTGGCCAATGGAAAATCTCCCGATGATGATGTGTTCTTTGTTGGTAGTTCCTTGCCCCAGAAACCCGAAATAAATATTGATGTCACATCTGATTTAGCTAGCCAGGGACATAAGGGGTCCATGCAATCATTAGTTCAGGAACCAATTGTAAATTCACGTCGTTCATCAGTGACGACAATTCGAGGCCCGTCACGGGCAGGGACCCCAGCCCTGGAGTTTGATGGCACTCGCAGTGCCAGGTAAGACGTAGGCTAGGTCACCGTGGTAACTGGGCAGCTGTTTTGAGCACTTCCACTTTTCTGACTGACCTCTCTTTGTTATTTATTTTTCTAATCACTTTTTTTTTCACCTTGTTCCCCTTTGAGAGCTGAGTTGTTGATTTTTAATCTCCGGTTGTCTCCACTTGCCGTTCCCTAACATTTTTGTTATAATTATATGTACCTCTGTCTGACTGTACTATAGTATTTCCTTCCACATCTTCGCCTAGTGCTAGCTCTTCCTCTGTTGCATATTATGCATTAATAATTATAATGTTGGCTTGTTGCAGAGTACTAGTATATTGGGGGAAATCTTCTGATGATTGGTTCTTTGTCGCTAGCTCCCAGCCCCAGAAACACAAGATAAATCTATGTTGATATTAGGGTATGGTTGGAATATGTGTTCAAGCAGGTCATTTATCAAGAGACTGAGAGCTGGTCGTGTACTTATATGTACATCAGTCTTTGCGACAATTATTTCAAAGCTCTGTAGTCCATAAACAATGTTAGACAGACTTAGTCTAGCCCAATATGTAATTCTATTTAGCAGTTTAGTAGCATGACAAGGAAAATCTATTAGACAGGGTCATCAGGAACGTGGTTTATCTGGGACACTGGTTCCCTCACACTGTCCCTGGACACTAAGAATTTGTAGAGAAGGTAGAATGTTCTATGTTGAAATTGACTGCTGTCCCAAGGATAAATTCTACCTCCCAAACCTCTAGTTCCACAGCAGATGTACACTTTATGTACGGTGTATGACTTCAATTATGTACATATAAGGCAGGCTGTAATTTACAGCTTCATTAGCAATTATAAATCTTCATTTCCTGACCCTAGATGAAGTTCCCTTTGAGAGCCGACCAGTGAAGGAGCTCCGCTATTAGTTGCATCAATGACGCTCTTTGAGAAAATCCATCCCTTGTCGGTCGCTACCTTTTGTAGGATATTAGATACCTGGACATTTAATCATTAATGTAACAACTTGTGAATTGTTCTCAAATTCCTTTTTGCATGATCATCGTAGATTATTAATCATGTTAATACTGGTCGTAGAGGTGTTACATAACTAACTGCTTCATTTGTGAGTGTAGAGGAGGCGGTAGTTTGTTTTAGTCAGTACTGAGTAGTGCAAATCAAAATGATAAATATGAGAGGTTTTTGTTTTGTAGGTAAAAATCAAAACAACACTTTCACCAATTCTTTGTGCTCATTTAGATGTATATGATTGGTTGTATATTGTTTAACGTCCCTCTCGAGAATATTTCACTCATGAGGAGACGTCACCACAGCCAGTGAAGGGCTGCAAAATTTAGGCCTATGCTTGGCGCTTATGGCATTTGAGCAGGGAGGGGTCTTTATCATGCCACACCGGCTGTGATATGGGACCTCGGTTTTTGCGGTCTCATCCGAAGGACCACCCCATTTAGTTGCCTCTTACTACTTCTAATGACAAGCAAGGGAGTACTGAGGGTCTATTCTAACCCAGATCCCCACAGGACCATACTTCAGTTGTTCTGATAGTGTAAAACACGCATACAGCTGTTACTATATAGGATAATACACATATATCTGTTCTTATACTCTCCATCACTATGTTCGTCCGATTATAAATTAATCAGACTCGAAAATACTGTTAAATATTGAGATAGAAAAACAAGAGAAACTCAATAATGCTGCTCGTTAGAATGTTTATTTTATACGTACAATCTAATCCCACCACCAAGACAAAACATGACTGTACGCATATCATATGATATCTTGAATACATGATTTACTGGTTTCCATATCGCCAGCTGATTCTACGTTTTAAACGAGCTGTAGAGTGACCTAATTAAAACACGCATTTCTGTTTATATGATAATATTACGCGACGTGTGCAGATACGCCCACTGTACACAAGCGAAATAGATATACCCATAACGAAAATGATATTAACTATATAGCGTGAAACACGTGCATCTTTTCCTATTTAGGGCAATACACATACATCTGTTTATATAGGTCAATACACAAAAATTACACATACATTTGTTCCTATATAGGGCAATAATTCCTTGATTTTGTGGATGGTGTAATGTGGTTTCAGGATATGATTCTTGTAAATTCAGTCTGAAGTATGAAAATTTGGGGCTTATGACACACACACACATGGTCAATAGCCAGGATTTCCTCATTTCTTCATTTAGTCTTTAATCTAACTATAAATCAGGGACTCTCAAAAAGATTATTAAGAATCCCCCCTATTCAGCTTCCTGGGTAGCTGAATGCCGGAGATAAGTACCTGTGTGTAGGTGTGCTACCTACGTAAGATTAACCCCTCCGACTGATAGAGCACCTGTGCTGTGGATTTTATCGTGTTTCACATTCACCTTTTTAACTTATTGATTTACAGATTCACTTTAATGAAAGCACAAAAAGAAAAGGATTTTATTCAAGCATGTGTATATCAAGGCTTCAATTGTTTAAGTGTGTCGGCTTTTTAAAAACGCTGTAAATGGTAAACCTAACAAGATAAAACAGATCTGATTGTCGGTTCTGTACTTGATTTTATAGTGCATATAATATCTGCTACACAAGTACTCAATGTGTATATTGCACGACATACAAATACCTGATGATTCATCAAGTTTGTATATATATCTTGGTTTATAAACTTTATTGTTATACAACCATTATGAAAGATTTAAAACTTGATGATAAAGTTGTATAAATGTATTAAATGGCAAAATATTCATATTAAACTATTTTGCTTTAGATGCTTTTTGTGTATGGTTCTTATGTTTTACATGTAGTGCATTTCTTTCATAATATGATACTAAATAGTAGAATGAAATATTATATAACTCTCGTTCTCGCTTTTGACTAACATGAATTTTAAAATATTCCATGCATCTGTGTTTAGTGTTCTTGGGATGACCTCGGTGTCGGATTTTGGTAGCTCCATCATTCGGATTAACACGCTGCTCAGTCCCGAGGAACGGAAGAAAACGACAGTCAGCATTTACCTCCTGAATCTCCAGTCGCCAATGTTGATGTTGATCCGCAGCGCGTGGAATAATTACCTCATCGTGAGTATATATATTATATGTATAGCATTATTTGTCAAGAAGTACTGTCTTGAAAGGACACGCATGGGCAACTTTGTTCAATTATGCTCAAGGTGAATCCAAATTGTTTAGACTGAAATATTCCAAGAAACGGGTAAACATCCAATTTCAGTTTAATTTTATCGACTGAGACTCCTGCGACCCCACTTGCAAAGCATGCTTTGATATTGCTTCACATTCATTTAAATGTTTGACTTCAAATTATATGTATGTATAACGTGTTAAACATTTATCAGACCACAAATGGATTACATGGATTTATATGGTTTGAAAGATACAGTGGACTGAATGAATGATATAGTGGACTGAATGAATGATATAGTGGACTGAATGAATGATATAGTGGACTGAATGAATGATACATTGGACTGAATGAATGATATAGTGAAATATTTAGTCAGCATCATAAATATATCGAAATATTTAGTCAATCTGATAAATATATCGAAATATTTAGACATTACGATAGATACATGTATATATCGAAATATGTAATTATCATGATGAATACATATCGAAATATTTTAAGTCGTATATATATAATTCACAGCGAATGTTTATATTTTTCAAATACATTTTTCTTTCATAATGTTATTAGTGGGAAAAATGCAAGCTATATTGGGAATTTTTTTTACAATTTTTAGGAGGGGAAAGGGCCAAAATTCAGACCCAAAATGGGCCTTAAAAAATCTCTGAATAGTAAAGAACTCCATAAAGCTTAGGAAGAAATCTTGATAGCAAGGACGTGTTAATGAAAATATTGCTGAAATAAACATGTTTTGTTGAAGGTACATAATAGTTTATGAAATATATTATGTCATCGAGTCCTGTCTTTGCAGATTATCATTGTGTGTGCATTTAGTTAAGTAAACAAAACGTAAACTGAACACTCAACCTCACTTAAATTACAGAAATTGTGTAGGTCTTGAGCAGAAAAACAGTTTAATAAAATGCTAATGATCTACCCAGCTGCATGTTATTAGAAAGAAAAATTTAGCTAACTAATGAGGGTTTGATTGATTGCTTTGTTGCTATGGGAATGTTTACTGGTTTCCAGCACAACAAATCAGCTGATGTTATATCCTGTTCTATATCTTGCAGCATTTTTATTGATTTGTTTAATGGCTCAGCTTGGGTTTTTGGTTGTATTTTTTTATTATCTAGTATTGCAATTGATCTTTATATTGACTCGTTAGTGTGCCGGTATTTATCTACGAGTCTTTGTACGACCATTTAAAATCACTTTGTATGCTGATGCTGCGAGGAGGAAGTAAAGCAGTATAGTGTCTTTGTCTTGTGAATCATGTTCACGAACAGGCTCTCCATTTGGTCCTGATTTTTACAGTTTATACAATGAATAAATGTAAAGTATTGACTCAGAGTATTTTTCATATGAATTATTGTGAAATAGGTTACACATCTGAATCTTATTTATAACTTCAGCAACAAATTTTGAATAAAGTTAATTTACTATGTACATATAATGCTATATCACAAATAGGGATTTTCCAAGGAAAAGAAAGAAAAGAAAAAAAGTGGCCAAAGATCAGTATCTATCTAGGGTTTTTTATTCTGTAGAAAGTGGGGTTACTATGAGCTAAACACAAAACAGAAATTTGAGATGTAGGATTTTATTACTTGAATGAATTAACATCAAACAGAAAGTAGAATTTTGGAAGTAATGAATATGTCAGGTCAGAGGAAAAGGAGAAATTTCACAATGAATAAAAAAACATCAGCTAAGTTAAGGCATCGTCGGAAACCCACGGTTGATTACACTTCGTTCCTCTCGATGAGGGGTCGGAAACCCACGGTTGATTAACCGTGGGTTTCTGACGATGAGTTAAGGAAGTATGAAACTGTTTAGATGGGTTAAAGTAATTTAGGATTGTTGTGGATAGATGGGACCCAAAGTAGTTACAGACAATATTACAGACTTACACATATGTAGGCTATAATGTATTTTACACTGTTGTTCGGAATTACAGGATAAGGTTTATAGAAATCTTGCGCTGTTGTACAGAATTACAGGATAAGGTTTATAGAAATCTTACATTGTTGTACAGAATTACAGGATAAGGTTTATGAAGAGATCTTACACTGTTGTACAGAATTACAGGATAAGGTTTATAGATATCTTACACTGTTGTACAGAATTACAGGATAAGGTTTATATAGATCTTACACTGTTGCACAGAATTACAGGATAAGGTTTATAGATATCTTACACTGTTGTACAGAATTACAGGATAAGGTTTATAGAGATCTTACACTGTTGTACAGAATTACAGGATAAGGTTTATATAGATCTTACACTGTTGTACAGAATTACAGGATAAGGTTTATAGAAATCTTACATTGTTGTACAGAATTACAGGATAAGGTTTATGAAGAGATCTTACACTGTTGCACAGAATTACAGGATAAGGTTTATAGATATCTTACACTGTTGTACAGAATTACAGGATAAGGTTTATAGAGATCTTACACTGTTGTACAGAATTACAGGATAAGGTTTATATAAATCTTACACTGTTGTACAGAATTACAGGATAAGGTTTATAGAGATCTTACATTGTTGTACAGAATTACAGGATAAGGTTTATAGATATCTTACACTGTTGTACAGAATTACAGGATAAGGTTTATAGAGATCTTACACTGTTGTACAGAATTACAGGATAAGGTTTATAGAGATCTTACACTGTTGTACAGAATTACAGGATAAGGTTTATAGAGATCTTATACTGTTGTACAGAATTACAGGATAAGGTTTATAGAGATCTTACACTGTTGTACAGAATTACAGGATAAGGTTTATATAGATCTTACACAGATTGCGGTTGATCATGTTTGTGAAGCATGCTTGGTATAAACATGGTTGGTGGAGTGTGTTTATCTAGCGTGTTGTCTGACTTTGTGACATATGGAATCTGATAACAGAAACACAAATTTAAACAGAATAGAATTGTCTCAGGCAAAGGAGTTTCTTTTTAAATTAATGAAAATAAGTTTCAATCCAAACAGTAAGAATTTAAACAATTTTTCACTGTACATTCAAGTCAGAACTTAAAAGAAGAAATTTAAATTTTACGGGTCTTTGTGAATGCTGGATTGAAATACTTCAACATGATAGGGCAAACGTTGTTTGGTTATTATGTTTATTGCTCAATTCATCTCTTTTATTCTACGTCACAGAGAAATGACATCGTCTAGCTCTTTCAGCTATTTAAAAGTGCTTTTTGCTGAAATGGAATGTATGAATTCATGAGTGTCAACGAATGATGGTTTTGATGTTTGAAATGGAAATAGACATTTAAAGCCGTACAATTCAAACTTAAATATGTTTATATAATGTAACTGATTATATCAACTCAGATTCATTTAAAAATATGATTCAAACATATTTGTATGTAAATTGAACTTTAAATGTTCTATGAATGAAATTCAAGTTGAAGGTTTTAATGGATTTTTTTTTAAGTACTTCACCTAAAAACATCCGAGACCAAGAATTACATCAGATAAATAAATCATTCTAGATGGTTGACTGAACAATCAATATATACTGGAATGAATGTGTGTTATTAATAATTTTCAATTAATATGAGAGAGAGAGAGAGAGAGAATATGAGACTAGAGAGAGAGACAAGACAATTTCAAAAGTTACATTTATGACTCGATCTACTAGTGTTTATACGATACTTACACATGTCAGTCTTTATCTTTAATTTGAAATTTAATGATTCTTTTTTTTCCCTTTCTTGTAGAAGCATACCCTCAATATTGATATAGAACTTGATAAAAGTTTCAAATCTAGTGCTGTAAGAAGTGGGCCCATTCAAAGGTATGATATATATATGTATGATGTGGAGAGAGAGAGAGAGAGAGAGAGAGAGAGAGAGAGAGAGAATTTTCAGAATTATACATTACATTTTTGATTCCACTGTGTATATGATACTTAGATAACTTTTTTTTAATTTTGAAATTTCGTGCAAGTTTTATTGCATTGTTTTTGCATGATGAATGGGATTTAAGTGCTTAACTTTTTATTCTGAGACATTGTATTTAAATATTTCTATATTTCATGTGTTGCAATTGGACTTGCACACAGTAGTAAAGTAAATAATTAGGACGTTTAAAAGGACTGCTTGCAAACATAGAATGATCTTAAGCTGAATGAATTAAAGAAAAATATGAATGTTTGAACTTGAATATGTGGGGAGATAGTGTTACTGGTGACAGATATAGGGTGATATGGGTAGACAGAAATAGGGTGATTTGATTGGATAGGAGGGGGCGGGTTGTTTTTATTCAGGATGGGGTGATTTGTTTGTAAACCAAGAACATGTGTAAACTAAGAATGTGTGTAAACTAAGAACGTGACTGTGTATAATTATATGATGATGATTTAAGTTTTGGAATTTATCGTGGCAAGAAAGTGTTGACTGTTTGCATCACAGTTAAATAAAAAATATATATTAAATTTCAGAACTCAAGTAAAATTACAAAACTGAAATAGAATTAGAGAACTTAAACAAAATTACATTTCTCAAATAGAATTACAGAAAACAAATAGAAATTTTACACAACTTCAAACTTAATTTTTTCTCACCCCAAATCATCATATTCCTTTTTAATATAAATTAAAAAAGATATGTGAATGATATTTTTCAACTCAGAAATGACTGAATATTTGACGAAAGTTACACCAGAAGCCAGCTTGTATAGCAGATTGAATTTTTGTCCAGAAAGCAAAAATTCAGGGGACATAATTTCAAGATTATAATCGTTTTTGATTTGGAAATAAATGTAGATATACATCTGTAAAATTTTTATTTTTTTGCAGAAAATGACTAGTATGAGTGATTTGGACTCATTTTTAAAATTCCTTTAGAATGTTTCAACAAAATGACCTTTATTATCCTTTTGAATAATATTACAAAAACAAAAAAAGCAACAACAAAAAAACAAAGTCAAAAAGAATTACAGAACTCAAATAAAATTACAAATCTTAAATAAAACTACAGGACTTAAATAAATTTACAAAAATTTCAAATAGGATTATAGAACTCAATGTAGAAATACGGAATTGAAATAAAATTATAGAACTCAAATAGATTTACAGAACTCAAATTGAATTATAGAACTCAAATAGAATAACAGATCTCAAATAAAATTATAGAACTCAAATGGAATTTTAGAACTCAAATAAAATTACAGAACTCAGATAGAATTGCAGAACTCGCATAAAATGACTCATTTCAAATGTTAAACTAATCTAAGTATCTATTATTTTAGTGATTGTGATTTGTATAGACTGTGATCGACATTCGCTAATTTATTATTTTTTTTTTGGTGGTGGGGGGGGGGGGGGGGGGGGGGCTCTGTTACTGTCCGGGTGATCGACATTCGCTTATTTATTATTTTTTTTGGGGGGGGCTTGGTCTGTTCCTATCCAGGTGAGTGAGAGAGGTCTTCAGTGGGTTATTGATTATTATCTGGTTTTGTTTTTTGTTGTGTGACCAGAATTCCCAAGTACAGGTAAGACCCCCATGTTGTGTCCACTGCTGTCAATCTCCCTGACCAGGGAAACCTCACCCTCTGTTGTAAATTTTCTAAATTCACACTTTGTGGGTGTTTGTCCATGATCAGCTGAGGTGAAACACATATCAAATACTTCTGTCCATCATTCATTCACTGGCTACCTAGACAACACACACAGCTCTCAGTTCTGAAACTCACGTTCCTCCGCACAGATCACGTCAAGTTCAGTGTTAACTACAGTTCCATAGGAGGGTGGAGGTTAGAATAGCAAATTCTCCCTGTGGTGGTTCACGGAAGACCCAATCTTGGAAACCTTGATGATGATCATTAATAATGTCTACAAAGTTTTTCTGTTTTTACAGTGTTGTATTGCTTAGGCTACACTCAGCAGGTTATCAGTATTTTACTGCCTTAGGCTACATTCAGCAGGTTATCAGTATTCTACTGCCTTAGGCTACACTCAGCAGCTTATCAGTATTTTACTGCCTTAGGCTACACTCAGCAGATTATCAGTATTTTACTGCCTTAGGCTACACTCAGCAGGTTATCAGTATTTTACTGTTAGGCTACACTCAGCAGGTTATCAGTATTTTACTGTTAGGCTACACTCATCAGGTTATCAGTATTTTATTGCCTTAGGCTACACTCATCAGGTTATCAATATTTTACTGCCTTAGGCTACATTCAGCAGATTATCAATATTTTACTGCCTTAGGCTACACTCAGCAGATTATCAGTATTTTACTGCCTTAGGCTACATTCAGCAGGTTATCAATATCAGTATTTTACTGTATTAGGCTACATTTAGCAGGTTATCAGTATTTTACTGCCTTAGGCTACATTCAGCAGGTTATCAATATCAGTATTTTACTGTTTTAGGCTCCACTCAGCAGATTATCAGTATTTTACTGTATTAGGCTACTCAGCAGGTTATCAGTATTTTACTGCCTTAGGCTACACTCAGCAGGTTATCAGTATTTTACTGTATTAGGCTACACTCAGCAGGTTATCAATATTTTACTGCCTTAGGCTACATTCAGCAGGTTATCAATATCAGTATTTTACTGCTTTAGGCTACACTCAGCAGATTATCAATATTTTACTGCCTTAGGCTACACTCAGCAGATTATCAATATTTTACTGCCTTAGGCTACACTCAGCAGATTATCAGTATTTTACTGTATTAGGCTACAGTCAGCAGGTTATCAGTATTTTACTGCCTTAGGCTACATTTAGCAGGTTATGAGTATTTTACTGTCTTAGGCTACACTCAGCAGCAATGTTTTGACTGAAATCAAATCTATAAATTGGGCTTCAAGTATAATTTGAGAAATTTCACTGTCTGCATTTTACAACTTGGTATAGAGATTGAAGTAGTTTTTATGTACATTCCTTCTATAATGACTGAATGTGACTCACTTTATGATTTAACATACACATGTACTTTTACAGAGCTAAGGACTATTGAAGATTACAATATTAAGATTATGATTGTGTTTTAATTTCTGTGTTTACTCCAGCAGAAAATCTGTGAAAAGGTGTGTGATCTGCACAATTAACAATCTTCTTTTTTTAATATCCTTGAACCACTGCTGCTTGTATAGAATGGTAGTACAGGCATACGCATTCATTTGAGTATCATCCATATTTTTAGCTCACCTGCGCTGAAAGCTAATGTGAGCTTTTCTGATTGAATTGTGTCGGACTGTTGTCTGTTCATACCACATTTTCAACTTCTTTTCAATAATCACTAAACCGATCTTAACCAAATCTATCACAAAGAACACATGAGTAAAGGGGATTCAGGTTTGTTTTGAATAAGTTCATTTGAATTTCCAAGACAAGACACTATCACATATCACACTGTCAGGTACGTAGTGGTGGTGGTTAAAGGTAACAAGAGATAAGACACTATCACATATCACACTGTTGGGTACATTGTGGTGGTGGTTAAAGGTGACAAGAGATAAGACACTATCACATATCACACTATTGGGTACATTGTGGTGGTGGTTAAAGGTAACAAGAGATAAGACACTATCACATATCACACTGTTGGGTACATTGTGGTGGTGGTTAAAGGTGACAAGAGATAAGACACTATCACATATCACAGTGTAGGGTACATACTTAGTGGTGGTGGTTAAAGGTAACAAGAGATAAGACACTATCACATATCACACTGTTGGGTACATTGTGGTGGTGGTTAAAGGTAACAAGAGATAAGACACTATCACATATCACACTGTTGGGTACATTGTGGTGGTGGTTAAAGGTGACAAGAGATAAGACACTATCACATATCACACTATTGGGTACATTGTGGTGGTGGTTAAAGGTGACAAGAGATAAGACACTATCACATATCACAGTGTTGGGTACATAGTGGTGGTGGCTAAAGGTAACAAGAGATAAGACACTATCACATATCACAGTGTAGGGTACATACTTAGTGGTGGTGGTTAAAGGTAACAAGAGATAAGACACTATCACATATCACAGTGTCAGGTACATAGTGGTGGTGGTTAAAGGTAACAAGAGATAAGACACTATCACATATCACAGTGTTGGGTACATAGTGGTGGTGGTTAAAGGTGACAAGAGATAAGACACTATCACATATCACAGTGTCAGGTACATAGTGGTGGTGGCTAAAAGTAACAAGAGATAAGACACTATCACATATCACAGTGTTGGGTACATTGTGGTGGTGGCTAAAGGTAACGAGAGATAAGACACTATCACATATCACAGTGTCGGGTACATAGTGGTGGTGGCTAAAGATACAAATGATGTTTTCAGAGCAATCAAGATTTTGATATTTGATAGGTTGCCATAGTTTCTTATTCTCCGAATCCCATCTTCTCTAACGACCAATTTCATGTGATCCCATCTTCTCTAATGAATAACCACAGGTGATATCTTCTCTAATGGATAACCACAGGTGATCCTAGGTTCTCTATTGAACAACTCCTGGTGAGGTGATCCCATCATCTCTATAGAGCTAAGTGAACAACTCCAGGTGGTCTCATTTCTTTAATGAACAACTACAGGTGATCCCATCTTCTCTAATGAACAACTCCAGGTGGTCCCATCTTCTCTAATGAATAACCACAGGTGATCCCATCTTCTCTAACGAATAACTACAGGTAATCCCAGGTAAGGTGATCCCATCATATCTATAGAGCTAAACGAATAACTACAGGTGATTCCATCTTCTCTAACGAATAACTACAGGTAATCCCAGGTAAGGTGATCCCATCATATCTATAGAGCTAAACGAATAACTACAGGTGATTCCATCTTCTCTAACGAATAACTACAGGTAATCCCAGGTAAGGTGATCCCATCATATCTATAGAGCTAAACGAATAACTACAGGTGATTCCATCTTCTCTAACGAATAACTACAGGTAATCCCAGGTAAGGTGATCCCATCATATCTATAGAGCTAAACGAATAACTACAGGTGATCCCATCTTCTCTAACAAATAACTACAGGTGATCCCATCTTCTCTAACAAATAACTCTTGGTGCAGCCTGTTGCAGCTGTACATGCAGGTAGTCTCTGTTGCTCCTGGAGACAAATTGAAATTCTGAATTTGTCATGAGATAGCTTGCAGTGAGCATTGTGACTTTGCTAGGGTCTGTTATTAACAATGTGCAATCCTTTTGTTATTCTTTTCTTTCATGCCATCCATATGTGTACTAGCATCAGCGAATATTTAGTTGCATTTTTATTTGCACATGCATACATATTTCCTTCTGATTGATTTTATTTGCTAATTTTAATTTTTTCACAAATTTTTTTTAGAGATTATAATTTTCACCTTTATAATGTGTCACATTTATTTGATAGAGAGAAAAAATATAATAACATTATTGTTTTCACAGTGATGGTCATGTTTATGAAATATATATTTGTCCATAACAAATGCTTAGAAAAAACTAAACTAGCATTTTCTTGTTTTAGAGAAAAGATGGAGGTCCTGTTTAATGCATTAAAGCGTGATCTTCTTAGTCCAGAAAACTCCATGGAGGACACTTTTTCTCTCCTCAATGAGCTCAAAACTGCCACCGAGAAAAACTTCACCCTGAAGAAGCTCTTCTGGAAAGTGAGTATTCTCCACAAGGATAACACACCAGCCCCCACCACCACCACCAACTCATTATGACAGTATCAGCCTGCATTTGATGCCCCCCAAAACTTTGACCAGTGACCACCAATTCATCATTGTTTCCTGATCTCCATAAAACAGAAAAAATGGATAATTTTACTTATGAAAATTACACACATCCCATCAAGACTGATTATTATATCAGTTATAAAAGTGCATGGTTAAAAATGATTACCTCTTGGGAGGGGGGATGTGTGGAAGAACATTAAGCCACAAGGCAGACACAGACCTAGGGTTTAAAACATAAAAAAACTGATTAACAGTGTAGTGTTAATTACTTGTCTTAAGACATTTTACTAATGTGAGAAACAACTGACATTTAAAAAAGTAGCATATTTACCTCCCAGGCTGAAGAGCGTTATATGAACCTTTGACAGATTTATCTTCTGAAAATATATATTCAGATTGCAGACACATTTGGGTACAAATTTATGCAATTAAAAATTTTGCGGCATGATACTAAATCACTAGAATAAGCCAAAATATTATCCTGTGGAAAGAAAAAAAACCCAGGGGACGTCCAGCTATTGTATTGAATATCAAGATGCAACTGCAGTGGTTTCTTGACGTCATTGGATATACTGAAAGTTAACACAAGCGGATTATGCAAGAATTATATATCACTAGATTGTAAGATTTGTACATTGTCAGAGATTTTTTTTTTACCCCTTGAATCCAGGGGCCAGGGCCCTCAAGTTTGGGAAAAATAGCAATATTTGATTAAAATTGGGAAATTTGTTTCATACAAAAACTAAGAAAAACAAGCAAAAAGTTAACCATTTGATATTTTATTATCAATGTGGCTTTAACAAGCCTTAATTTCCAGTTTTTGGGAGAGAAAAAACTGTCACAATTTTTTGCAACAGAGTGGCATGCACTGATGTTGGATGGCCCCTCATGGCGTATTCTCATCAAAGCATCCATCATTTGGGAATTTTTAGGAATCATTTTGGGGAAAACACCTGCTTTTCATCATTGGGAATGGGGCCAAATTTTGAATTTCGGCCCTCTACAAACCCTAAAAACAATCTCTGGTTGTTTCTATATTGGAATACTGCAGGGGAGGGGGAGGAGGGTACATGTCTTCATTGGCCTCTTGTATCACCAGTACGTAACTGTGTTTTCTCATTCCTGCCGAGAAGTTTGTGTTGTTTTACATTCCTTTCTAACATTTTTTACTCGTGTAGAGACGTCATCATTTTTAGATGAAGTGCCACAAATTATGATTTAAGGCCATAGTAGTGAGGGGTCATTATCATGCCAATGCCTACCTCCATTTTTAAAATCATATGTGACTTTCACTTCAAAACTTTATGGAAATTCTTTTTATTGATCTTGTGAATTGTTTTCCAGAATGCAGACATGTTTTTATTCCTGGTACGACAGACTCAGCGTTATCTTCCAAAGTCTCCAGTCAATGTGAACACAGAGCATGGGCGTGTCCAAAGAGCTGACGAGCTCGAGTAAGTAAACATCAACAAAGTATCCAAAAATTAACGTCCTATCAGTGCTGAATGTGTATTGATAAATATCAATTCACTTAACATAGTCTATAGAATCTATAGAGAGTGCCTGGGCTGTTACTGAGCCCACACATATTCTATAGAGTGCCCAGGCTGTTACTGAACCCACACATATTCTATAGAGTGCCCGGGCTGTTACTGAACCCACACATATTCTATAGAGTGCCCAGGCTGTTACTGAACCCACACATATTCTATAGAGTGCCCGGGCTGTACTGAGTCCACACATGTTCTGTAGAGTGCCCTGCCTGTTACTGAACCCACACATATTCTATAGAGTGCCCAGGCTGTTACTGAACCCACACATATTCTATAGAGTGCCCAGGCTGTTACTGAACC
>NC_079170.1:82303687-82326187 GCF_947568905.1 Ostrea edulis
AAATACACAAGGGCATAAACTGTGACACTGTATGCCAGCATACTTCATGAAGTGCATTTTATAGTAGTTAATGAAAAGTATACCGGTGTAAAGTGTTGCTATTCATACCCTCATGTATTTTCAAAAATGAAATTTTATTAGGTCACCTGAGTAAACTCAAGTGACCTACATCTATTCCAATTGGTCTGTGTCCGTTGTCCATCATGCGTTAACAATTGAACATTTTAAACTTCTTGATAACTACCATTCCAATTCTTTTCAAATTACAGGACCCCTGGGGCTTTAGGGGCAAGGCAAAAATTTACCAATTTTCAAAAGTTTTCTTCTCTACAACCGTACATGTGCAAGAAATACTAAATGCAGAGTGATGTAGAGCAGGAAGACCTCTTCCAAATTTGTAAATTTCATGATCCCTTTAATGGATACTTTAATGGGTAATCATGAAGGAAAAACAGTCAAACTTGGTGTATGTATTCCCTATGGTACCATTGCCAAGTATATTTTGAAAGTTATGATTTGCTTCTCAAGTTATACTATTGTAGAGTGAAATATTTGTACAATTTGATAAATATATACATGTATGATAAATCTGTCTTAGAAACTAAAATTTTATCAATATTCTCTAAAGAACGCTGTTCAATCTGTTTTTTGTTGTGAATTTCTCCCAGAAATATCAAACTTAAAATTGACTGCTTTTATTTGAGCATTCAAAGTTTGAGTAAATCCCGGACTTTCATGCAATTTTCGACTTAATTTTTTTTTTCTGGAGAAATCCAGGCCCAATGTTCTTGGCAGGAATTGTAGCGGAGTTATCTTTCTTACATTCTAATTCTGCTGGTCTCTCTACAGATACTTTGTCCAGGTTCCTGTGGTGATGAAGAAACTTCCTCAGTCTTATCCCATCTGCCTGATCACCGTGACACTCATCGAATCTGTAACAAACAAAGTTCTGGATCAGGGAACCTCCGTGTTTCCCAAATCTCCGAGGTAGCATCACATGACTGTCATGTGACCTCACACACAATCACATGATTTCACAGGGTTGATATCTGACTGCACACGCAATGATGTACATGTTTGGATTATTGTAGCTGACAAAGATATGAAGTGGAGTTGTTTAACATCTTGCACTGTTGCAGTTGAATTCATTGAACGACATATCTTACTTTTTTTATAGAGTTATTTATATTTTATATAAGTTGAGTGGCCCTACTCCTTGGCATTATTAAACATATGATATGTTTGCAATACTATTTATTATGTGTATCTGTGGCATCACTCTCAGTAGATATTAATTCTTTTTAATGCTAAATAAGATATTTGTTTGAAATTCAATGATTATATATATGTATATGATGTACGCATACATTGTAACGTATTGCCTGTGAGTAGCCGTGTGGTAGGTCATTGTGGGACATAGGTGTTAATGTTGTATTAGTGAGAAATACCTGCATGAAATCGTTGTTACGGTACTGGAAATCTGGTTATGTAATGAGGAATTAGAACACTGAAAGTGTAAATACATATGTACAATAATTTTATATTTTGGAAAACACATGGGAGGGAAGTCATTGTGGACAAGTAAACCGGTGGCAGTTATAAAACGCAGGGTAGCTGTTGATGGCAAACTAAAGATGAATAGACTTTGTTATGGCTGCAGGACAATGATCATCATGATGAATGGAGACTAGTTGCCTGAAATTACAAAAAATTCACATATATATTGGAAATCATGTAATTTTGATATACCGGTATGTGAAGTTTTTGTAAAATTAGGTGATAAAATATTCATTTAACTTCAGGGGCATATTATGTCATAACTAGGATATGATTCATTTTTTGTGTAGTTACATCAACCTCTGATTGAATTGGGATGGGGAGGGGGGAGGGGGGTGGAGTCTTAATTATCGTGGTATCAAGGACTTTGAGCTTTCTCATCCGAAAGTTTCATGAACAAGCTTATCCTCCCTTTTTTTTTCATTGTTATTTTTGTTGCCAAATTCGCACGGTCAATGCGCATATTTCTTTATGCAGTCTGTACATTTAAGGATCCAGTTCTTTGTATTTTCCGGTGACTCTTGTGAATTGACTGCAAACTTATGAAGAAGGGGGAGTGTTGAACTACAGTAATCAACAAAACGATTAATGAACTGGTTAATGTTTACATATAACTGTTGGACTTCTTGTACGTGCGCTATAGGATTCACATAATGCTTGTAAAATATTTTTTCTACTGTCCATGAAATGGATGTTTGTCTTTGACTTAATACACTTTTTTTTTCTTCTCTTTGTTGGGAATTGTGAGAATTTAAGGACTGGGTTTACTATTGGTGGAATTTGTCCCTAATTTTGACACAAAAACTACACATATATTAAAACAGTTTGCCCGAATTTGTTGTTAAATAGGTAAGATATGTAAAACTAATTATCATATTAGGAACGAATTTACCTTATTCACAAAGACATAGATATCCCATTATTTTCTATGAAAGGACGAAAAATTGCTGTTTTTCAACACTTCTTTGGCTTTAGGAAGTATATAACATGTATCTATCTCAATAGGATTGTCAGACATTAATATTTATATCTACAACTAGATTCAAGTATTTGCAACATTTGGTTGACAGATATGGTTTTTTTAAATATCTGATTGAAATGCTGATAATTTTCAAGGGAAAATGCAAAAAAAAATTGCCAACTTTGTAACATGATATTCTACACAAAAAAGTTTTGTAATAACAATAATCTAATTATAATTTTAGTTTCCATCTATTTCAATTTGAGAATTACTGAATTATAGAAACCAAAGAGCGTTTAAATTTCCGAGCCAGAAATACCTATTGATGGTCCCAGTTCTTTAAATGTAACGTGATACTTCTACCATTCCCTTCTGTTTCTATGTTGTGTCGTGTAATAAACTATCGTGTTATTGTAGCATGTAAAATATTAATCTCTATGGACTGCTGGTTAAGTCTCAAAAGATGTTTTTCCTTGGACATTAATGTCGTCATATGAAATTGAAATTCTGTGTAAGACCTATGATTGTATTTAAGACTAAAGGTCTCATCTCTTGTGAATTTTTCATTTTTTTTCCCCATTTTGAGCAATAACCAATTAGCATGTGATATACAGTAAATGAGATTTTTTTTTTCATTTTTAGTATTATATGCCAAACTACATACATGTAAGTTGTTGACTGAGTAATAAAAAATTAGGATTTTTAAAACTATGTGAAGAAAGTTAAAATACATTGATAAAAATAGAAAATATATTGTATTGTTTGAATATTCATATTAAGTGATTAACAACATTAGAATTCATTGTTTGTATAGTGGGCAGTTTTCACCAGCCCTGATATAGAATTTAGTGGTACATGTATTGTATTTATGCCTGCCTTAAGAAGTTTCCATCTCAGCTTAAAGTGCCAAAGTGTTTACTTAATGTGATAAAAGTGTGATGGTCACTTTTGTATGGTCATTTTTTGTAGTTCATTTAAATCCATCCATTAGTTCATTACAGTGGTGGATCCAGAAAATGTTCAGGGGGTAGAGGTGTAATTCAATCTTTTCTGCACAAAAAGGGGAGGGTTTCAGACCCCAAAGTGGCAGAAAATTACATCTTTTGTGTTAAAATATTTTTAACGGGAGATTGTTAACCACCCCCACCCCCTCTAGATTCACCTCTGCATTCTCAGTAGCAAGTTTGTCTCTCTGTCGTAGAACTGAGGCATAATAAATACTTATTTATAAGTGCTTTTACTGTGGTTTTATTCACTTTGTCAACTAGAGGGGATCAGGTGTTGAAGAGTTCTGATGACCCAGAAGAGTTCTGATGACCCAGAACTGTCCGTGTCTATGCAGGTTTTTTATTTGCGGCAGATTACGTATGTACCTTTCCGTCAAGCCGGGGAAAATGGGGTGGGTTTTTGGGTTTGTTTTTTTTCTGGACTCGGCGGAAAAGGCCGAGCGATGTTCCAATGAGATGCAGATTCAAACGTTCGCAACAAGAACAAAAGACAACTGATGCAGAAAAAACTTACTAAACAAAGAATGGCGAACACAAAAACACTTTTATATCTATGGTAGATGTTTTCAGTCATTAGGAAGGTGGTTTTGGAAGTGATCAACATGTTTGGTGCTGCAGAGCTCGAGTACCAGTTGTACATACCCATTTCGTAATCTGTTTGAGCTAGAGGCGATGGCGAAGAAAACGTATTTGAGTTTTAAACACTCAAACCTCTAGGTAGTTGGACTCTGACGAACACAGTAACTATTGTCATGTCAGTCTACTCGATTAATTGTCACGTCACTAATTTTGGATGTCACGCGGGTTGTAGCACACTATCACACGCACAGTTCGGAGTTTGATAACTACTGCATAAGGTACCCACCTCCTTTATTTGGCTAATATTATGGCCTGGCTTACAGAGTTACGTCATCTAAAGAAGCCGAATTAACGTCCTTGCGGTGTTTTTCTTGGTGATAGTTTGAAATTAAATCTTGGACTATAATTTTAGTCTGGATAATTTCATTTGTTCAAGGGCCAGGATGGTGTTCACTCACAGGCGCTTGTTTCATAAACTTGGCAAGCAATACTATGTATTAAATATAGTGTTATATAGTATAGCTTGCCAAGTTTATGAAATAAGCGCCTGTGGGTTCTCTGTAGGGGATTAAGCCCTTTCACACATTCACGGATGAGACGCCGGATGGTCCGTGACAATCCGTCATCACCGTGTACAAACCGTGTATGCATCCGGCGGCGTCCTGGACCATCGGGCTTTGCAAAGCCAATCCAGGGGAAAAAATTAGAAATGTTTTCCCCGAATCGTTCCGGAAGAAAATCCTCCGCATTGATCTGTGTATCAACCGAGAGGTCCATGTAGCCACCGAAGTATCTGTGTAAAGTCTGGGGTTCTCCTTGTACGCGACTTTTCTTCTGAAGAACACGAATATAGATCTACAGTTTATAATTCGAATTGTTCCGGAAACTACACGATAAACACGGGGGAGAAAGACCGTGATTATCTGTGGACATCCGCGTATCTCTGAAAGGAATGGCAGAAACCGTGATCTTCCAGATGCTCCGTGATCACGTCGGCACCGACCGGGATTTTTTTCCGGAGACGTATGGGTAGTAACCATGCTTACCTGTAGGGAAACCGGCGTTCTCCGTGTCTGCCACGTGATAAAACTGTGATTACGATCTCACAGAACCCAAAGAAGTCGGGTGACTAGAATTTTGCATCCGGTGCCGACCGGCACCTGATCCGTGAAAGGGGCGTAAAAAGATCTTATTTTAGTCAGATTGGCAAATTATCAAATCACATAGAATCATCATGTAATGTATGTTCAGAGTTGTACACGCCATGATCCCGTAAACAGGGGCAAGGTCACAATAGGGCCATGGTCGCAAAATTGCAGTAGAAGTTAAATTGACAGTTCCACATTGAAATTTAGAATGATCGTTTCAAGAATAGCGTAAGTACAATATCGGGTGAGGTATATGGTCATTGGGCCTCTTGTTTAGGTTCAGTATGGTTTTGTATATTCTTTTGATCGGGGGGGGGGGGGGGGGGGACTCTAGATCTATGACATTGGGAGGATGGGATGCTTACCCAAATTAATGTTTTCTATTTTCTTTAACAGCAAAGGAAAGGGCGTTACCACGGTGTCGGACATCGACACGCTGTCCCTAGCTGGCCGGAGACAATCCATTGTATGATGTGTTGACCAGAGGAGTGGACACAGTCCAAAGTCTCTCTACCAATGAGTGTGCGCATGGAATATACTGCAGTGTTTGGAAAATCTATTTGCCACCATCGCGGTCAAAATCATTTCAGTATGTGTGCATGATCATTCTTGAGGATGCATATTTTATGGTGGAGTTTAAACGTTTGCTCGAATTTTATCCGGCCTGCACATGTGTACAAGACGGATCCGGGGCTACTTGTCGGATCTAAATTGTTTGGTTTCATACTGATTATATATTTTATGACAAAGTATTTAATGACATAATATGATCCGGTAACCTTGCTTCATTATGTGTAACCATGCTTGTATATGACAAGCCAATGATCCCCCCACACCCACCCTCCAGTACACCCCGCGACGTCAGTTAGATTTCATCACCCGTGGATGTAGTTATTTTCTGTAAATACTGCTGGTAACGGTGTGAAGTTGATATATTTTCATGTATATGTCCTATTAATCTTTTTTATATAATGTATACCGCAGACGCCACCCAACTCTTGTGAATAATTTGAAAAACCAACCATGTATATACATAATTCTTCGTTAAATCATTGTTTTAGTTGACTTGTCTACAATATTTACATAATTCTTCGTTAAATCATTGTTTTAGTTGACTTGTCTTCAATATATACATAATTCTTCGTTAAATCATTGTTTTAGTTGACTTGTCTTCAAGTCGAAGATGAAAGTTATACTTGTACATTTCTTCAAATTAAAAGATGAAGTATACATGTGAACAGCGGTGCAGTATCTGTATTTAGATGTAGTGCTTTATGAGGCTAGTGTAAAACATGATTAAATAAACTTGAATTTATATATAAAAATAATTTTTTGTTGTTTCATACAACGGGAAAAATAGCTCCCATAATTTTCATGTGTGTTCCTTTTTGTTCGAATATCGTGCAAATGTTGTAAAATAATGAAAAGGTGACGATAACGAACAGTGACCAATCTCATAACCCCTATAAGGAATACAAAATAGAGAGTTGGGCAAACACGGACCCCTGGATATACCAAAGGCACCTGAAGTATGGATATTACTAACCCCCCCCCCCCCTTTCATAATTTATTTTTTTGGTAGCAATAATTTCTCTAAAATGTATGAATTCCCAGTCTGTCTCGTCCCTCTTTCGATTCATGTAATCGTTTCACGCGGACCCCCTTTTTTGTAAGCTTTAGAGATTGGCCTTCTACCGGTATAATTAAATACCGGTAGAAGGCCAATCTCTAAAGCTTACAAAAAGCGTGAAACGATTACATGAATCGAAATAGGGACGAGACAGACTGGGAATTCATACATTTTAAAGAAATTATTGCCACCAAAAAAAAAATTATGAAAAAGGGGGGAGGGGGTAGTAATATCCATACTTCAGGTGCCTGTGACCAAAGGTAGGGTCAGGTGCTTAGGTTGTTGAAGGATCTAAGTTGAACGAATATATATGGACCCCTGGATATATCAGAGATGGAATCAAATGCCTAGGTTATTTTAGAAGAAATTGGGAGTTGGGCGAATACGGATCTCTGGATGTACCAGAGATGGAATCAGATGTCTAGGGAGATTTAGCACCCCCTGTCGACCGGTCACTCCCGCCGTGAGCCCCATATCTTGATAATTATAATCATGAAAAATCATGCGAACATGTACCATATGCTTTATTCACACAATATTCAAACGAAAATCATGAGCTTTTCATGTACATTTATTCATATAATATTGTATTATATTTACACTTCCATTTTTTGTTTTGTTTTGTTTTTTGCCTTTGCCAAATTGAAATAATATATGCGCGCATGAATATAGAACGCATGATAAATATAGTACACGTGTCTATTTTAACGGGTGGGGATATTCCGACAACAATTAAAGAAGTACATGAGGTTATGAACTGCAACGCTTCACGCCGGCATACCTTTATACGGGCGTGTAGTGTCGCTGTTCATACCCTCTTCAAAAATTAATTTTATCTTTTTTTGGCAATATTTGTATGTGATAATCGAGCGATATTCGCATGAAAATGTTGCAATATTTATGCTATACATTGAACTATAGAGAAATAAAGGAAGAACAAAGTTTATAGAACATTTGGAAACCCTACATGTTCTAAACTCATAAAACTGATCAATGACATCATTTATCATACCAGCTAGTTTCTGCTAACCAGTGGCGAATTTAAGGGGGACTGCCGCCCCCCTAAAATTTTCAAATTTACGGTAATTCGTGGTCTCTTGTTTAGAAAAATGTAAACGATAAAAGTAGCAATAATTTTTCCCCCTCTGAGAGCAATAAATGACAAAATCCTTTGATTTATTAAATTACTTTTATTGGAAGAAAAACTTTTCAAATTTGCGTCATTTTATTGATTCCCCTCAAAATGACAGAAAATATTAAAAATTACTACATAGGAGACATATTGCAAGCCCTTTAAAATCTGTAAAATCCAGGAGCTTCCGGGGCCTTCGCCCCCTGGGCCCCCACCAGGGTTTCGCCCTGGACCTCCTGCCTCACAAAGTTGCACCCCCTATAACCGCAATTCCTGGATCCGCCCCCGCTATAACTCTATTTACTATCCTAATCGTTGCCAAATCACACTTTGTATCTGAATCATCATATTCATCCTTGATACCAATTACTAATGTAATTCAAAATATGAAAAAATAAAAAATAAAAAGTTCTTCATTTACTGCACATTTATCATTGGAGGATTTGATATCATGAGTGGATTCAGGGTTGGATCCAGGAATTTTTTAAAGGGGGAGTCTACATTAATTTTTGGTTTTCAAAGGGGATGGGAGTGTCCACCCTCAAAATAAGTTATTTTTACCTCTTTAGCAAAATTTTCTGAAGAAATAGGGGGTGGGTCAGACTCCCTTCTGGATCCGCCACTGCAGGCTTGATATCATTAGAGGATTTGATATCGTTAGAGGATTTAATATCGTTATAGTTTAGAGGTTGCTAAATGATGGCGTAGAATAAGAGTACCACCACTAAACCACTAGCTACTAGCTGACTATCCAGAGCATACTGATGACCAATCATGATCACGTGACTTCCCTGAGAAGTGTTTTACATGAAAACCATGTTAATATTTCATGTCAGTATCATGCGTCTTACTCTCCATCTTGTTCTCATGAGAAAAATTCATGCGCCATTAATATGCGAATTTCCTATGTACATGTGAAAGAGGTACATGGATAAATCGGTAAGCCATAATTGAAGATACACTGTAACACCCCACCTCTCTCTCTTATTTTTTTTCTCCTGAAAAATTATATGTTAGATCCACTCACATACTCGCACATGGAAGCGACAATGCAAGCAGATCTAACATTTGATTTTAATTAGATTGTCGAGGTATGTCAATTCAACACATACTGAAATGATTGAAGCACCCCCTTCAATAAGTTGGAGATATTGCTAAAAAGTGGTATGTTCATTTTTATATTGGTTCAATAAAGACAATTCTTAAATGTATGCAAGGCATTCCACAGCATGAGGTGTTTCTCTCTCATTGACTCGTTCCACTCACTAATTGAATTGTTCCGCTCTCTCTCGAGCTCATTAACTTGTTATGTCTTCCAGAAAAGAGACAAGTTGTTTAAGTGTGAATTCTTTTTCCGCTTCTTTCCTTTCTTTCGCGTCTCATACAAAGTTTGTCCGGGCCCCAACTTTTTGGCTTTCGACAAATGTCTGATGGTACATGTATATACCATGATAAAACAATGTGTCGCCAATCGGAACACCTTTCCCTTTCCTCTGTTCCTCCGTAAAGGGCGAGGGGTCCCGATTGAATGTATCGTGTGCTATTTAGAAAACCTTTGACCTTTTATGTCACGGTCAAATAATAGAATTTTTGGGCATTTTTAAAAAAATAAATGTCCGATACATTACTTTTTGGCTTATGGACATAGGTCTTTGATATTTGGTGTGTTGGTAAGCTTAATTCACTATCATGAATATGTTCACAACACTGTTCCTTGGTTGAAACACATATACAAATAGGTGACTGTTCTGTAATGTAATTTTCCACTTTAAAGATGATCCCTAAAAATATTTTTAAAAACCCATAGAAAATGGAAGTTGAGACATCAGTTTTAGTGTGCTAAAAACAATTCGTCATAGTTCCATTCTCTGATTGAATCATTCCACTCTCTCATTAAATTGTTCCATTCTCTACAATTGAATCATTCTACTCTCTCATTGAATTGTTCCATTCTCTGATTGAATCACTCCACTCTCTCATTGAATTGTTCCATTCTCTGATTGAATCATTCCACTCTCTCATTGAATTGTTCCATTCTCTACAATTAAATCATTCTACCCTCTCATTGAATTGTTCCATTCTCTACAATTGAATCACTCCACTCTCTCATTGAATTGTTCCATTCTCTGATTGAATCACTCCACTCTCGTTAAATTGTTCCATTCTCTACAATTGAATCACTCTACCCTCTCATTAAATTGTTCCATTCTCTACAATTAAATCATTCTACTCTCTCATTGAATTGTTCCATTCTCTACAATTGAATCTCGCCACCCTCTCATTAAATTGTTCCATTCTCTACAATTAAATCATTTTACTCTCTCATTAAATTGTTCCATTCTCTACAATTGAATCACTCCACTCTCTCATTAAATTGTTCCATTCTCTACAATTGAATCACTCCACTCTCATTAAATTGTTCCATTCTCTACAATTAAATCATTCTACCCTCTCATTAAATTGTTCCATTTCTCTACAATTGAATCATTCTACTCTCTCATTAAATTGTTCCATTCTCTACAATTGAATTAATTGTTCCACTCTCTAAATGACTTGTATTCCACTCTCTCATCAAATTATTATACTCTCATTAAATTGTTTCACTTTCAAATGGAATTATTCTTCTATCTAATTGTTATACTCTCTAATAGCAAATGAATAATTGTTCCATAGTCTTGTTGAATTTGTTCCACTCTCTAATTAAAGTGTTCCACTTTTTAATTGAGTATTGAACTGTTCTACTAACTTTCTATCTCTCATATTGTTCCACTCTGTAGCACACTCCACCATATACATGTAGTATATGTGAACTAATGCACACAATTTATTGAGAATAAGCAATTATCTTCAAACAATTGGCAAAAGCTAGAATTCTACTTGAGTATCTGTTATTTTATAAATCAGTTACATGTTGTGATGTAAAATGATGCCTTGTTGAGCATGATTAAATCTACATCTAGGTCAGAGACACATGGGGTACTACCCTCCACACCACCCTGGCCTGTCTTTCAAAGTGTAATTTTTAATTACTCGGCAAACCCGCTAATGAGGCTTGATGTTAAACTGTCTATTGATATCACACTCCAAATAGTGACATAGGAACAAGAGGCCAGTTAGGCTCACCTGAATTTTGGACTATATAATACATATATGTATAGCATGTAGGACTTGTATACACATACGGTAATTATATTAACATGTAACTGAAGGAGGCTGATATAATACGAATTTATATGAATATCTGTCTATCTAATGGTCATAATCTATATACTAAATGCATTTCATATATAGTCTATTTAATGGTAATAATCTATATATGTCTGTATTTCATATAATCAGACAGCTCTCATGCTTGGCATGAATTCAGTGTGCGAAACTAACTTTAAAGTCCTATAGACTTTCGGTCCATATATACTCATTTCATTTCCTATAGACCACAACAAATTCCTATAGACCAAAATCTGAATGATTTGTAGTTACATTGTGGAACATTTTATTACAGCTAAGGGGTGAACATAAACATCAGCGTAATACATATTAACTGGTCCCGCTTCTCATATATGTTTAATAAGCAGAGGGGAACCAGTTTTTACTCCGAAATCATATCTAGACAAGTCGGTTTATAGCTATTTCGATCGTTATAGACCGACTCGATTTTCTATAGACATTGTCTATCGGTCCATGGTTAATTTCGCACACTGTGAATTAATTCACACATTATAAAACAAGACCACAAATAACGTCTGTCTATTTATTGATCATAACTTGCATACTGTACATAGCATTTATATTTTTGTAATTTGCATTTTAAGCAATTCAAACACTTTACAAAGTCTTAAACAACTTCCATCAGCTTTCAGTCTAATCAAAATATCATCCTTTGACCCGCTCACCTAGTTTGCGTCGTAATATTACGTACATGTAGCGATCTTTGTGGGCGGATCTTGTAAATGATAAATAAATAAAAAATATTTACAACAAATTTACAATGCGTGTCCACAACACAAAATAATGGTGCATGGTACATGTGTAAAGTCATAAACAGTAACATTTTCTCCATTTGCCAAATTCCGGCAAAATATGTTCAGTCGAGGTTAAAACACATATGATATGAAGAAGCGTAATCGCTGAAGATGAAGGTGATGAAATACTGCTTGGTCCACTTCATGAGTTTCAAATTTGAAAACTTAATGGAATTGAACAAACACACACACACACACACAAAGTAAAACTTCAAGCTCATAACATGTCTGATTCTGCGTGCATTCTTGCCATATATTTACAAATAGAATTAACCTTTGTAGCTAAAGAGAGAGCAGTCATCAATAGGAATATAATTTGCACTTGGGTACGTCTTTGTCGGAACACTCACGGCTTTTGTTATAGTAATACCAGCATCCATCTTTACGAATTAGTTTCTTTATATAACCATTGTGCGGCCATCTGTCTGCCTGCAAAAGTTTCAAACAGATTTAAGATATCAATAAGACTGAACATAAGCTGCCAAACATATCGCACTCAGGTAGAAATTAAAACAAGAGGCCCATGGGCCACATCGCTCACCTGAGTCACCTTGGCTCATATTTAAAGATTTTCGATATATATTTGTATGCAAACTTTGATCCCCCCCTTGTGACCCCATCCTACCCCTGGGGGCCATGATTTTAACAAACTGAAATCTGAAATATGTCAGAAAGCTTTCATGTAAATATCAGCTTTTCTGGCTCAGTGGTTCTTGAGATGATTTTTAAAGATTTTCCTTATATATTTGTATGTAAAACTTTGATCCCCTATTGTGGCCCCATCATACCCCCGGGGGCCATGATTTGACCCCATCATACCCCTGGGGGCTATGATTTGAACAAACTTGAATCTGCACTATGTCAGGAAGCTTTCATGTAAATTTCAGCTTTTCTGGCCAAGTGGTTCTAGAGAAGAAGATTTTTAAATGACCCCACCCTATTTTTGCATTTTTGTGATTATCTCCCCTTTCAAAGGGACATGGTCCTTTATTTGAACAAACTTAAAAGAAAGCCCTTCATCCAAGGATGGTTTGTGGCAAGTTTGGTTGAAATTGTCCCAGCGGTTCTTGAGAAGAAGTCGAAAATGTGAAAAGTTTACCACAACGCCGACGACGACAGACAACGGGCAAATTTTGATCAGAAAAGCTCACTTGAGCCTTTGGCTCAGGTGAGCTAAAAAGCAATGTGTCCTTGACCTTTCTCCTATTTGTGAAATATCAACATCCAAGCACAGGCACTTGTTTCTGTATTGTTTTAGTGAAAAGATGTTTGACTGCATATGAGAATGGACATGAACATGATCTTTTTCCACGAGCAAATCAAACCTCCATGTTCATCATAACCATGATACCCAAACTTCACCATATCCAATAAAATTTCTGCTATTTTCCTCTCATGGGCAAATAAAAATTGCTTTACAATGATTAGCGTGGATTCATTATAAGGATGTTTTAATGTACATCAGTTTAGAGAACTCTCATCAGAAATCATTCATTCAGTAAAAGATTTTAAAACTCAATCATGGTTGTGCTGAATTGCTTCTTAATTATTAAAGTAACGACAAGCATTTGTATGAAAGTTTTGCTTTATAATAATGCCTACCTGCATTTTTTGATATGTAAGAAATTTAAATGGTGCAAGAAATTTGGGTCACGGGTCAGAGGCGAAAAAAATAAAAATTTAATTGTATCATGGGTATAGAGTATAGTGGGATGTACAATTTTTATTTTGAAATTTAATTAAATTGGTTCAATTTAAAATTCAAGTTTACTAAACATTCAAATGGCCAATATTGTGTGGCTTAGGAGCATGGATTTACAATTATAAGAACAGTCTCTTTGTTTGCAAGTATTGAAAATGTAGGAATTCTCTGTACTCAATGATTCTTATATACATGATATAAGTTCTCAGCTTGCATCATTGAAATAGAATATATACAGATATTCTAAAAGCAGGAAGAAAAAAAAAAAATAGACGGATAAATTCACATACACAATCTAATTAAAATTAGATGTTAGATTCGCTCACATACTCTGTGTAGCGAGTATAATTTTGTGCATTTCAATATTGAATAAGAGGAAAAGGTATGGTCGTTACATTCATCTAATCCCCCCCCCCCCCCAAAAAAAAATGGGTCAGAGTATCTATATAAGCAACAGATGAAATGTCCTTTGTTAATAATTTTAAAAGTGCTTCTATCTTCACAGAAGTAACCCTTAATTGACATCTCTCCGTGGTGGAAATCGGTACGTGAGAGTATGTTCTCTGTAGGACAGATTGCAGTGTACTGACCCCTACTAAGTTCTAGAAGAAATACTGACCCCTACTAAGTTCTAGAAGAAATATTCCCCCCTCATTCTCCCAAACATTCAACCTGCTACGTAACTTGTCTATAGTTGAATTACTTGTTTATCCTCTGTGTGTGTGTGTATGCGTGTGTTTGTGTGTATGCGCACGTGTGTATGTGTTTGTGTGTTTGTGTGGGTACAGTATATTTGACACTGGGTGACCTCACATTCTGTCCCAAGTACCTCGATTTGCTAGTAGAAATATTGTGTTATTGTACATGTTAACTCACATATATACATGTATATAAACTGACCTCTTCTAGTTAAAATGTCATCTTAGATTATTTACAAATTACCTCACATTGACCCACATACCTTCAAGATTTGAATTTAGAATAGAAATAATGCCCTAATTATTACGACATGTACTTCACATGTTGACTCGAGGACCTAGCTCTTGGAGTGAAAATTTTGGGGTTTTTTCCAGTCTCTTGCACACTTTCTCTACTGAAAGCCAATTGGTACTTTTAAACATGGCCCTTACCTCTGCTTTTGTGCAGACAGCATAATCCTGAGCATCTCTGTAACCAGCCAGTTGGAATCTGTATGCCTCCTCGACATCATCACTCCAGGCAGTGGCTCGCACCATCTTCGTAGGTTTAGCCGACATGTTTACTATTCTACAGACACCTATAGATATATAACAATGCAGGGTCATGTCGGGATTGAACTACACCAGCTCATTATTTCAAAAATAAAAAGAAAGAAAATAGACCATAGACCAATTCTAAAGGAACTTTGATTTCAATCAGCTGATCTGATATCCTAACTGTTATATGAGAGCAATTCAAAGATCTGAACAGAATTAAATTAGATGATGGTCTTCATTATATGCTATATAAACAAGATAGATTGAATTGAAGTTAAACACATGATGTCAGACATTGATTATATTCCCGTCAAATATGAAGTTATTAAACAATAGTAAAGCTAGATTACAGAGTCTGAAGAAGAAATTCTGTACATCCCAACATGTATCAATAATCAAACAATATTCCAGAGGGAAAGTTCCGATTTCTAGTTTAAAAATAATAATAATAAAAAAAGAATTGCAAAAGAACCTACGTTGCTCGATCACTTTAGCATCATGATTCACAAATGGAGTATTCGATAATGAAATATTACCCCATAACAGATTCTATCAGTTCATTGTCAAATTAAATCTTATACAAATCTTGTAAAATGCAAATTCAAAATACTTTGATCAATGAGCAAAAAAATTTCTTTGATCAATGTGTACATCACTCCATATGTACAGATCGAGCTGACGTTAAAATGAAGTGAAGTCCAAACTCAGAGTACTGTATGTCATATGAGAGAGCTAGAGCTAGAGAGAGAGAGAGAGAGAGAGAGAGAGAGAGAGAGAGAGAGCGAAAGAAAGCCCGAGCATTGAAACATGGTCACAATTTTCACTTTTACCTGTCGCCATATTCCCCCAAATTTATCACAGATCACTAAATCCACTACAATGAACGGGGACAAGATCTAGACTCCGCAGTACTTAGCGGGTGTACAAACACAATGTCACAAAGCAACCGGCGGCCCTCGAAAACAATATAACAACTGATAGCGGAAGATATCTTATCAAACTTACCAGACAATACACACAAAGAGGATGGAAGAAAAGATAGATCGTTACCTGAATAAACAAGTCAAATCGCTCGCTCCAGTGGTTTTGAATCACAATTGTTGACATGTTGCCACACCAACTGCTGCGCAGCGCCAAATATTTTTCTCCATTTTAATTGGTGGATTTTACTTGTGCCAAGAACGGTTACTCTAAAATTGCGGGAAAATTGCTTCTTGCGTTCTTGTGAAGTGTTATTGTTAATGCTAGACTTGATAACGTGTGTGTTTACGACGCTATTTATCCTACTTAAGTACAACATATCATGATTCTTTTGGTTCGTTATAGTTTTTGTAGACTTGGAAATGTGTCATATCGATACATTATTAAATTAATATATATTTCAATTAGATATGTATCGAAATAAACAGGTTTGCACACGTGTACAATATATACATACATGTGTTTATGCAATATCAGCTGTTGCAGTTCAATCTGCACAAGTGTTGATCGTTTAAAATGCATGTATTTAGGCCGTCAATCATTAGTTTTCTTCACTCGATCAGAGCTTGGAGAAATAAAGTGTGCATACATATTTTTGTTTACATAGACGTCAATCAGCTGTTTTATTGTTACTTTTATTTCACTTCAGTACAGGCAGTTGATAGTAGTTTTGACACAGATTGTGTTAGAGCAAGGGCCTATCCTTCTATGAGGAAAAATGAAACTCCGTATAGACTTATGGTTTGATGATGAGTCTTTTGTTTGGTTTTCAATTATTATTCATGTTGACAATGTTAGTTTCTTTCGATTTATTGAATATTACATAAGCTACAATCTAATTAAAATTAGATCCTTTGATCCGCTCACGTATATCGCTACACCTTGTGTAGCGATATACGTGAGCGGATCAAAGAATCTAATTTTAATTACATTGCATAAGCTAACAATTATGTTTTTCTTATTTGTTTCTCTTTGTTTCTGTTGCATGCATGGCTATCTTCAGCATAATGACAATAATTATTAGGTGTTAAAAAGATTATGGATGTTCTTTAAAGGGCATGGACACGATTTGTTTTCCCATTTTTAATGTCTACTATGCTTAACTAAGGTATTTCTAATGGTCAGCAAAAATTTTTAATGTCAGTTATTGAATTAAAAGTGACATACATCACACACAATTCTTTGTTACATATATGTAAACAAGGCACATGCCGTGATATTGTTTACATATAGGTGTTTTATAGGAAATATATAGTAACATTCATATAGATTGCTTTTATGATAAATATTTTTTTAACATTTTAATGAGATGGGACAAGCATGGGGACATTATGAACTGTTTAATTGTGTTTAGAACTATCTTGCTAACTGAAATATCTGCTTTCAACAAAACAATTACTAGTATATTTAATCTATGTAAACAAAAACATGACATGAGCCTTGTTAGCATAACAAAGAATTGTGAGCTCTGTATCTTTCTTGTAACTCTACAACTGACATTCAAAATTTTTCATGTTCATTAGAAATACCTTTATTAAACATTAAAAATGGAAAAATAAATTCCCCAGCTCAAATCATGTCCATGCCCCTTTAATTCAGGTTGAGAAAAATACCACACACTATGCTCAACTCGGTTTTTGTAGGTCACCTGAGTAAACTCAGATGACCTGTAGCAATTGGTCTGCATCCGTTGTGTGTTAACAATCAAACAGTTTTAACTTCTTGATATTTACTACCATTCCAATTCTATCAAATTTGGTATGAAGCATCTCTTGGACAAGGGGACATAAATTGTTAATTTCAGGACTCCTGCACCCCTGGGGCCTTCGGGGCTATGCAAACTGCTAAAAAGTAACAAATTTCCAAAACAAATATTCTCTAGAACCGCCTATGTGTAAGAAAAACTAAATGCATTGTGATGTAGAGCAGGAAGGCCTCTACCAAAACTGTTACATGCAATTTTATGATATTCTAGATTTTGTAATCCTTGGGACTAGTGATACTTTTGACTAATATACTCAGGTGACTGATAAGGCCTGTGGGGCTCTTGTTTAATTAAGAAATCTTAAATACGCATACATGTACATTTAATCATGTAATCTAAAATCTGTTTTAAGAAAATAAATATAATTATATGAAATCTTAAATGGTTTTTGTTTAACAGTCAAATACTGTAAAATATATACATGTATACCTAATCATATATGTGCGATTTGTAATATGTAAATAAACATTTGCAGGTCAAGTTCTCGATGGATTCACCTTATATGGTCTTATCATCTCAATGTGACTGTAAAGCTGGGAATGGTCATTGCAGCCATTGTGTTGGACTGTTATACCTGTTATGTCATTTCCAAAAGCTTGGTCTGAAAGGTAGTGTAGAAATGGACTCAATATATATTTTATTTCACTTCTAGAAAATTGTATAGTTGTAATTTGTACTGATATTATGTCACTAGAAAACTAAATACATGTGAATCAGCTTTGCTCATTCAATACACCTAAATATCACAATCACTTTATCTCTTCTGTGGAAATTTTTAGGAGTACCATGTTTATCAACATATTTAAGTTGTAGATTATTATTTTAGAGTATAAAGTGTTCCCCCAGGCCCTAGGTTTTACACTACAAAAAAAAAAAATCATTTTACATACCATATATTAAATATATGGTAAAATTTTACAGCTGTTCCACCCATTCAGAGCAAGACATCCCTGCCTCAGCACTGGAACATTCCACAGAGGACTGAAGGGTTAGCCCCAAAACAAGTTGACAACATTGAAGTATATAAAGTGAAGCCGAAGACAAGTCAACCTAAGAGGAAAAGAAAAATAACTGAAGGCATTCTTCCCAATGTGTATTGCCCTGTAAAAAAGCCAATCCCGAGCAATGAATTGAAAGACACTTTAATCAAGCAACTTACAGCAATCAGTAGTGATGCCCAAATTTTGAAAGTTTTTGGCACTGATGAAGAAAATTGTGAAACTGTTCCCTCTCAGTTTGGTCCAGTGCCTGTTGGATCTCCCCTTTCCTACCAGCAGAAGATTTCTAAGTCAGATGGTGACCTTATTATCAACAACCCTGATCATAAGACTTTTCCTGATTGTGAATTACCCAACCTTATTTCAGAATATAGTACTGTTCTGAACTATGCAGATTTTCATGTATCTATGGGACTACATATTAATCATGATTTTGCTATAGAATTAGAAAAGCAAACAAATGAACAAAGTTATAACAAGACATGGCATGATGTCCGTAGAAATCGAATAACGTCTTCCATATTCAAAGATATTTGTAGTAGAAAATCTGACTTTGAAAGCCTTGCTACAAGAATACTACAGACCAAACACATTCAAACTGCTGCCATGAAATATGGACTTGAACATGAACCTGAGGCTGCAAAGTTGTACTCTGAAATCACAATGAATAATGTGTACAAGTGCGGTTTTGTACTTAATCCAAATGCACCTCATCTTGGGACGTCTCCTGACCGTAAAGTCTATGACCCTACAAGCATACCTCAGTTTGGCCTTCTTGAAATTAAGTGTCCCGACAAGGATTCATTTGTAGATTGTAAATATCTAGTGAAGAACAAAACTAATGGAACATACAAACTGAAATCAAGTCACAGCTACTTTTACCAAGTAATGGGTCAAATGGCACTGACGGGCTTAACATGGTGCGATTTCTTTGTCAATTGCCGTCAGGACTATCACAAGGAGAGAATTCATTTTGACAGTGATAAATGGGCTGACATGAAAATTTCTCTTGATAAATTTTATTTCGAATTTCTACTACCAGCAATTTGTAAAAATTGTCAAAATTAGAATAACTTCAAAATTGAAACTATTGTCATTTAATTTTTCATTCTACCATATTGAAGGTTTCAAAGAAAAAATGCTCTCGGAGTTTTAGAACTTTTATTACACAATGCTGTTTTAGATGTACAGTACTGTATTAGTTGTACATGAATGTTACATTAATAGCTTAAATGTATGACACATTTTATTGGCATATGATTGTCACAGGAATACATATGTAGTATATTTCTCTACAACTCCCTTCTTGTGTCTAAAAATGGAACAAGTATTCCAAGAATAACTGATCTGTTTTAATAGAATGTAACTTTGCACAATTTGATACCAACAAATTAATACAAAATAATTCTGAAAGTAAAACATGTTTTGTTGTAAATACTAAAAATTCTTGCACTGAAAAAATTTATGCAATTGCGAATTTGTAGTTTTAAAACAAGAGGTACTGTGAGCAATGCTCACTAAGAATACCCCCCGCTTACCCCAATCTCCCAAAGGGTGTTGGTAATGGGTATAAACTACCTCTTTTCTGAGTGTAAAAAACAAATGGCATGACAAACCGAACCATATTGCTACTTCGATGTCCAGTGCACGTGACCTTTGACCTTTTGACCCCAAAATCGATAGGGAACATCTTCATCCCATGGGTAGTCCATATGTATGATATGGTGACTGTAGGTGGAAAGGATAATGCTTTAGAGCCCGGAAACCATATTGCTACTTCGATGTCCAGTGCGCGTGACCTTTGACCTTTTGACCCCAAAATCGATAGGGAACATCTTCATCCCATGGGTAGTCCATATGTATGATATGGTGACTGTAGGTGGAAAGGATAACGCTTTAGAGCCCGGAAACCATATTGCTACTTCGATGTCCAGTGCGCTTGACCTTTTGACCCCAAAATCGATAGGGAACATCTTCATCCCATGGGTAGTCCATATGTATGATATGGTGACGGTAGGTGGAAAGGATAATGCTTTAGAGTCCGGAAACCATTGCGTCTACAGACGGACGGACAACCCGATTCCAGTATACCCCCCCCACAACTTGTTGCGGGGGGTATAACAATGGACCTCGAAAATTTGTTAAAATTGTACAAACAGTCCAAATTTGATTTATTGAAGAAGCCAAGTTCAAAGGAATAACTCCATCAAATATATGGTATTCTTTAATTCTACGAATTGCTCTTTCTACATGTATCTGTAATCGGGCAATTTCATGAGTTTTGCCCACCTCCTCTTGCGAAAACTTCCCTTTATGACCGAGAAATGGAGGAATTACTACAGTTGCATGTTTGGTGTCTAACAAGTCTTGAATAAGAAACCCTTTGTCCACCATGACCTGATCATTTTCTTCAATCAGATCAATGATCCCTGACCTTGCAGTGATATCCTTATCAGATATACAACCTGTGTACAGAGAACTTACAAATGAAACACTACCGAATGGTGTAATACCTATAAGACTTTTAAACGTTGTATGACTCTTATAATTCGAATATGTTTCTGAATTTAAGACCTTTGAGCTTGGTGTTTGTACTTTAATTTCCGTACAATCTAAGATCACTCTTGTATTTGAGTATGTACATTTAAAGCAGGCAGGCATATTTTGATCTACAATTCTGCGGGAGGGCCAAATACATAAACTTCCAAACATTGCATACAAATAATTGGCCCATGTAATAAGTATTCTACTGACAGATGCTTGGGAAATATTGAACCTAACAGCAAGATCTTGTTCGGGAAATCCTTGTCGAACTCTACACATAAACATAAACAAGAGGCCCATGGGCCACATCGCTCACCTGAGTCACCTCGGTCCATATCAGAAGATTTTCCATATCTATTTGCATGTAAAACTGTAGTCCCTATTATGGCCCCAAACCTTCCCCTGGAGGCCATGGTTTTTGCAAACTTGAATCTACACTATGTCAGAAAGCTTTCATGTAAATGTGAACTTCTTTCGCCCAATGGTTCTTGAGAAGAAGATTTTTAAAGATTTTCCCTATATATTTGTATGTAAAACTTTGATCCCATATTGTGGCCCCATCCTACCCCGGGGGGGGGGGGGGGGGGGGGGGCATGATTTTAACAAACCTGAATCTGCACTATATCAGAAAGCTTTCATATAAATCTCAGCTTTTCTGGCTTAGTGGTTCTGGGAAGAAGATTTTTCCTAAATATTTGTATGTAAAACTTTGACCCCCTATTGTGGCCCCATCCGACCCCCGGGGACCATGATCTTAACAATTTATAATCTGCACTATATCAGGAAGCTTTCATATAAACCTCAGCTTTTCTGGCTCAGTGGTTCTTGAGAAGAAGATTTTAAAAGATTTTTCCTATAAATTTGTATGTAAAACTTTGATGCCCCCCTTGAGGCCCCATCCAATCCCCGGGGTCCATGATTTTAACAAACTTGAATCTGCACTATATCAACAAAAAAAAAAAAACGAAAAAAAAAGAACAAAAAAAAACAAAACAAACAAAACTTTGACCCCCTATTGTGGCCCCATCCGACCCCCGGGGGCCATGATTTTAACAATTTAGAATCTGCACTATATCAGAAAGCTTTCATATAAATCTCAGCTTTTCTGCCTTAGTGGTTCTGGGAAGAAGATTTTTCCTATATATTTGTATGTAAAACTTTGACCCCCTATTGTGGCCCCATCCGACCCCCGGGGGCCATGATCTTAACAATTTAGAATCTGTACTATATCAAGAAGCT
>NC_079170.1:82328687-82333687 GCF_947568905.1 Ostrea edulis
CGTCTAGTAGGTGTACTTTTTGTCCAATCAAATAATGATGGCACCACAGTAGTTGACAGTATCCTTTTCCCTGTCAGTGTCTTTCTGATTTCTGAGGGATGAAAATGCTCAGAGCACACTCTTGTGGCATCAGATATCTTAAGAAATAAAAAATAGAACCATCTGAACCACGGTTTATATATCTATATACTATAAAGAACTAAAGCAGTAAGCACCGAGTGTTTTAATAGTCAAAGATGTACGTATAGATTCAGGTCTGAAGACAGAACATTTATGTAACAGTATAGTATCCATTTACTTCCATAATATTTAAGAACTAAATTTCAAACTTTTATCATTTTAAAAATCAATAGCTCTTAACTAGAAAAACAAAAGACAAACGACAGTCACCACAACGTGTATACGACGTTGTCGTCAGCTTAGTTCATTTACCTACCCTAAACTTTGGTCCCAAATCCCTTCTTATTTTGAAGATCCATTGTTTTCGCCTTCTTGAGTCCACTGGGAACTTGTGGAAGGATAAACGCCGTTCCTTGTCGTACAACAAGGAACACAACAGTGATATGGGGCTGTCGCTGTCTCTGAAGACGTCATTTTTCTATGTTTAATGCTGGAACTTGATTCGACCTCGCCGGTATTACCGGGCCGCCGGTTTTTGACCGGCTGAACACTTGATTGGAAGCCGATAATGCGTGCGCATCAACCGGGCCGGCCCGATGGCGCCGACTTTTTTGACAGGCGTGAGCGGGACCAAGATGGCGTCGTTTCTAGATATGCAAGTTTTGTCAGTTTCATTAACGAACAGCAGCTTCTACATAAGTGCATTATGCATATATTTTTACAAGATCTTGTAACAACATATATTTTTATTATTCATTTCATCACTTTTGTCAATGCATACACCTCGAAGACCCTACATTTATGAAATAACAAAAGAATGCGAGTTGTTTAGTTACGACTCATCCAATCTTACAGGTCAGTTGCCAATTTTTATTTTTATTAGGGTTAAATAAATAGTTGCAAGAGAGGCTAGGACAGACAGTAGTTTATGTATGGTTGTCCAATTATTGTGTCAAAATAACTATATGGCATGCTATCAATAGATGTGTAATTAACATAACTGACACATACGGCAATGAATACTTCGTCGTTATCATCGTCAAGCTCTTCTTCTGAAAATGTGTATAAAACTGTAGCGGTTATGCTGGGCGCAGCCATATTGGATTTGGAGCCGGGGGTGCCGCCACACTTGATTCATTTTCAGCCCGGTCACATGACCGGCGGCCCGATTTTGCTGCGAATCAAGTTCCAGCAGTATCCCGAGCCTCGTTTTAAATTGACATGCGCGAAAGCCGTGAATATGGAGTCAAACTTGTGTAAGAGGTATAGTACAAATATTGCATGTGTGCAAAATTAGTATATAATGAATGTTCTGATGGATTTATGTCGCCGTTTGAGTATTTGATTTCTAATTCTGTTCCACTCAAATAAACTTAAAACATGCTGGCCTTCCAACACCTACATACTATGTGGCCTATATCTATAGATATCGGTGGAAAAGGCGCCAATGAATGCATGTGATCTAGGCCTACCAAACCAGTGTTAGTGGAAAAAGCGCTTTTTTAAGGCTAAAAAAAACCCCATGATTTATTATATATATACCTAAATATGAAGATATTGCTGAGTTTCAAAAAGAAAAAAAAGAGAGCTTGTAAAAAACATTTTAAATCCAAAAAGTAGATGGTAGATTAATTGTTGGGAGAGCTAGAAGTGAGAAAAGAGATTATAACATAGCTTCTCAATATTGTTCATATAATTGATAAATAAATATAACCTAGATATCATATAAGAAGTCAAGATGTGAAATATAGCATCATCTGATTCTCTTCTTTCTCTCGATACAGTGGAGAATTAATGGGTTATTCCTCCACTGACAGTTCCATCTTTAGCTTTCCTGTCAGCTTTGTCTCCTAGTTGTTTCCTTTTTCTCCACGTATCCTTCGGTCTTCACAACCTGAATCCTAGTTATTTCCTTTCTCTCCATGGTTCCTTTGGTCTTCCTTGGTTCTTATTAGTGTCTAGGCTGTTTTGGCATGACCATTACTTCTCATTTTTTAAGTACATACATGTATATCCATTTTCATTTCATTTTTGTTTCTGATGTTTCTCAAATTCTCATGTTGGCTTATTCACCCTGGCTCTCATTTCTTTACAGGCCAGAAAATTCTCAATATCTTCCTGGCCCTGAGACCATAAACTTAGAATACACTTTTATAAGTCAATTTTTTTTATTAATTATATTAATAAGATTATTGATCACATGTGTTTAAAAAACTGCAGGTTTATAAAATTAAAAAAATCAAATGCAAATTGAAATATATACTGAAAATTTTATAAGTTTATTATGAAAATTATGTCAAAAGTTAGCTGGATTTGAAATTTATAATTAGAATAATCTCAGTTTATGGTCATGAGGCTAGGCCTGGAAGTTATATAACTTTTACTGTACTAGCTCATACTCAAACTCGGCCATGTTTGTTTTAAGTACAACTCGGATCAATTTAGCTCCAAAGTATACTCGAAAAGTCTTGAGCATGTAATCCTGGCCTTTGGATATGAAAATAATTTTATAAAAGTTTACTAACCTTCACTTTTGAGTACGATTTAGAGCACAGAGTTTGAGTTTGGGTATGAAAACATGCTCAATAAATTTGTATAACTCGTTTTTTCCCCAGGAAAAACGGGACAGTAGTTGGATGCAGGACTGATTATCTGATGAAAAAATAAGCAACAGTTGCCATTTTTGCCCTTGTCATTGCTTTTTAAAGCTAAATTTTGAAATTAAAAGAATTTGAAACCTTGTAAATGTACTGTGATGGGAAAGTCCTCTTCCCACAGTAGCACTGCCACCAGCTGGATGTCCCCCACCAGCAAGGGAAAATAAATACTAAACACCTATCTGCCCTACTCAACCAATACTTAAACCTGGGTAGTGACTAAGCGACACGCCTAAACAGTGTCTTAACAAGTCAGAAATAATACTCAAATTCAAAAGTCAATTATTTATTCATTTCAAAGATAATCAACATAAGCAACATGAAGTTAACGCACCAGAGGACTTCACTCTTTCGCGTTGAAGCTAAACAATCAGTGCAATATTCACAACAGCCAGTTAAAAGAAAAGCGGATGACAAACAAGTCAATTATAAACGAGATGACGAGATCGACATGCACATGAAAATCCTATTTAAAACAATTCTATTATTCATCCTCCGAAAACACATTCAAGGGGAATAACTCGGGACAAAATCAGATATGAATAATGAACGAAATACTCATATCAAGGGTATTCACTCTCGTGAGTTACTCATAAAGCAAACAATAGCTTACTCCTAAGTAAAAATGTGCAATAACTAGAATCTTGTATCATTGCTGTGGTGTTTTTCCTTTGATGATCACTGTGTTTTTATTTTTGATACACCATGACTTGTTGTGCTCTAACAACCATACTCTATCAAGATAGAGCATGTCAGGGTGAATCGACAATCTCAATGACATTTGACCTTTAATTATCAATAAAACAAACTCAAATAAACGTATTGGATATTCTGAGCTGTCTTCTTGTTTTCTTACTTCAACACAAATCGTTGCATCCAGTAATTCATCTCGGTCAAACATGGGACATTGTCCCGTGTGGCACGCCACTTGTTGAACGTTTCAATTGCCCATTTAGTATTTTTACGAGTGTTAAGATTTTTTGTGAGTCTATCAAACGCTGAATTTCATCATCAGACACCGGTTCAAATCGTTCATTTTTCATCTCGACCTCAGGACTGGAGAAATTTGGCGCACTCAAATCAGTTTCCATCATGTCCAAAATATCTCCTATATCGAAATCCATGAGGTTCATTTTTTAGTCCCGGTAGATCGAGCGTCATACTTTGCAACGAATCTTCAACATGTATCTGATTTGCTATATACGGATTCTGCAAACTGTGAGAGCAAAAATTCCCAGCCATCGTCCATGCATGGTGGTTATTGCTTAAAAAGTGACAAGCGTTGTATTCGACCGTATCGGATAAACATGCTATTTCGATAATGAGTTTTGATTGGTCTAAATTTTGGTCATGCAGTTCCTTGTTAGAGTACAGTAATTAAAGATGATGAAATAATTTCTGAGCGCAATGATACAAAACATTTAGAGTAACCTTGAACTCGTGCATCTTCCGATACCAGTCTCGGGGGCTCCGCCCCCTCGACTGGTATCGGAAGATACACTCGTTCAAGGATACTCTAAATATTACTTTAATCTGTAGATTTCTCAGAGGACAATCACTCTTGAGAAATACCCTACCACGAGCCTTAAATAAATATCGAACTTCAATCTCAAATAAGAAAACAACCCCATGCTGCATTCAATACTAAAATGAGTCTAAATCACAAGTTAAATTGTGAAATCTGTCACAGATTGAATTACTATACTCTAAATAAGCAATAAATCAATTATTAATTCCCAAAGAAGAATTTCCCCAAAACATTCCCTAAGATAAATCTATTACACTTATGAGAATCAATTTAATAAATAACTTACTCTAAAACACAAATAATAATCCAAATGATTTCTAAAGTTACCCAAAACAATAGAAAAATAGAGCAGACTCAAAAATAATTAAAATATAACTTCTTTCAGAAATAAATCCTATTCTTTTTCAAATAATGATAATAAAACAAACAGACGACTTACGTTGCTTCCAAATAGAGAGAGAACCAAAAGAGGGCGAGTCTGCGCAAGTACAGCCTTTTATACTCAAAAATACAGAATTCTATATTCCGCACGAGCAAATCATAGAAAAATACAGAAAAACACCGAAATCTGTATATGACACGCACTTGACACAGAAACTCTCAACACAGAATTCTATACCCAAATAACGTCGAATCTCGTCCTTACATACAGGGCTTTCAACAAATTTAAAAGTAGGAGGCTGAAATGAAAAAGT
>NC_079170.1:82338687-82341187 GCF_947568905.1 Ostrea edulis
CAGTCATGAATCAAGAGGGGAACACTGTCAAACTTTGGATTTTTTTAAAATATATAAATTAACCATTTTTGCAGTATAAAAGGGTATGGGATGGGCCCCTCTTGATGCGTTGCTGTCAGAGTTTTGTCTAAACCTTTATAAATTTGCTTGTTTTTGAATTAAATAATGAATCAAAAGTAACATACTAGACATGATATTAAGATGCAAATTCAAGTACATGTATTTAACATCAACTTTCATGTATATTCTACTTTATGGAGAAAACCTCTGTTGTTTTTTTGTTTTATTGAATATTAATAATAGGTGCTTGAAATTTAGTATGCAGCTTCAATATCGGGTCCCGCATCAAGGGATGCAATTCGGGTCTGTATAGGGGACTGTATCGTTTCATGTTTATTTATTTTAATTTATGGTTATTTCCAGTTCAGGGATGAAAGATGGTATACATCGAAAAGACGAAATTTATAACAAACTAGTGGACAAGTTCAGGAAGGAAGGTTTAGATTTCCCAAAGCATTCAAGCAATACAGATGGAAGCTATTTTATTCAGGTAAATATTTGATGTACTGTTTAAAAATTATTAAACTAAAAAGATTTAAAAATTGGAGATAATACATGATTTTAAACTGTCGAAATGGAATGCAAGTTGGTATTGAAATTTAAAAAAGATTGCTTTCAATAATTTTTATGCAATGGTTAAAAACCAAATAAATAAGATATGAAATGTTGCATATGGTGAATATATAAAAAAATAAATGGCAATTTTTTCATAGTAGAGATAACTGGTACTAGCTGATGTAAGTATTATCAGGGAATGCATTTTTTTTTATCTTAGTCTGCACATATATCACTGCTTTATAGGTCTGCATATATATCACTGCTTTATAGGTCTGCACATATGTCACTGCTTTATAGGTCTGCACATATATCACTGCTTTGTAGGTCTGCACATATATCACTGCTTTGTAGGTCTGCACATATATCACTGCTTTGTAGGTCTGCACATATATCACTGCTTTATAGGTCTGCACATATATCACTGCTTTATAGGTCTGCACATATATCACTGCTTTATAGGTCTGCACATATATCACTGCTTTGTAGGTCTGCACATATATCACTGCTTTGTAGGTCTGCACATATATCACTGCTTTATAGGTCTGCACATATATCACTGCTTTGTAGGTCTGCACATATATCACTGCTTTATAGGTCTGCACATATATCACTGCTTTGTAGGTCTGCACATATATCACTGCTTTGTAGGTCTGCACATATATCACTGCTTTGTAGGTCTGCACATATATCACTGCTTTGTAGCTACTAGTATAAATAATACAATATATATTTTAATACCATACCTGACATTAACTTTTCATGCTCTGATCATGGTTTGGTTTTCTCTCTATTATAAACAAGTGTACATGTACTTAAATATTGTACTATTTTTTATATTTTAAACTTTCTCTTATTGCTATAACCTTTTACCTCACCTAAAACAAAGGTCCAAAATTTTTCTGTTGTTATTTTTTTTCAAAGATCATCTCTGAAACTATTGAATGGATTGAACAAAACTTTACTACAATCATCCTTGGGGTATCAAGTTTTTATAAAGTTATTTTTCCAGATTTGCATTGTTCAAAAAAAAATAATGAAGGCAAATGAACATTCCTGAAATAGACATTATACCAACGAAAAGAAATATGAATAAAAATTACTTTAAATGCTGATAGTTTGTCAGAACAGGAATTTTGATATATATCTAAATTCTGTGTATAATATTTCATGTTTTTTTCAGGTATTGTGTAATGCCTTGTGGTATACCACCAATCATCACACCACTATAAATGATGCATCAAAGCACAAGTCTAATGTAAAGGCATTTCCAACTGCTTTTGAGGAATTCGAAGCTTTTGACAACATTAAACGAAAAAAGATGAAGTCAATGCCCATGAAATCTTCACAACTAGATGGACATTCTGAAGCATTGTATTCTTTATTATTGAAACCAATAATAAACAGTTCTGTCCAATGGCAAAAGGCTGGAAATGAGATCAAAGAACTTGCTGAATGCTTATCAGCATATAGTCAGTATCTGAAAAACCAAACTAAAGAAATGAGGTCCTACCATGAAAGTGAAGCTCCTGCTCGTACAATAGACAGGGATGCAACAGTGGAACACAGGCATAGGTGCATTTTCGGCGTAAAGAAAGCATACATGATAATTGATGAGGCTGTCCAATTAGCTGAAGAAAGTAAGCCTGTCTTTTTCAATGAATTTGAGCATGTTGAAAAGCCCTTCAGAACTAACAAGGAACGAGCACAGTTCTTCGAACATTTGCAACTGTCAGTACCAATAGACATAGTAAAATTTAGTCCAGGTGGATCATGTGTTAGCATCCATTGTATATTCAAAGTAGAGGAGTCAAGCTCAGTACCAGAAATGATCACCAGGGGAGCAAGATATTTGCAAACAGCAAGACCAAATCTGAAAGAATTC
>NC_079170.1:82346187-82356187 GCF_947568905.1 Ostrea edulis
TGCAGTCGATAATAGTTTTGTTTCTCAGTTGTTCACGCGTAGACAATTCTAGCGGACAATTTCAGAGACAATTTTTAATTGAGTATGTTCAAGTTATTATCGCAATTATCTATGCTTACTTGTTTTTATGATATGATGTACTAAATTTAGTTTTGCTCTGATTCACCAGAACAGACCAATTATGTATAATTAGGGCTTCTGATTCCTGGTCATTGGCATTGTTATCGGGGGGGAGGGGGGCATGGGGGTTTACCTGAAAATGGATGGCGATAGGCAAGGTTGGCATTACATCTGGGTTTTTAGCATGCAAGGTGAAGATAACGAACAGTGATCAATCTCATTACTCCTACAAGCAATACAAAATAGATAGTTGGGCAAACACGGACCCCTGGACACACCAGAGGTGGGATCAGGTGCCTAGGAGGAGTAAGCATCAGGCCATCCTTAAAAATATTTTCGTTTCCCGCACCCGACCCACCATTTTCAACATGGGTCGGTAGATTTTTTTTTTTTTTCCCTAATTGAATGTGTGTCCAAAGCATTCATATATGGTTTCATGACAGTGTAGTTTGCTTGATATTCGTAGGATTGGTTAACTATATATGGTTAACCGATTGGTGACTGTATTATCTGCCATAATACTATCCATCTCATTGTGATCCAGCCTCACCCTCCAACACCTCCCAAATGTACCAACATAGTGAAGTTGGAAGTGTGTTGTAATAACATACATATGCTTCGTATGGGACGTATGGGTTGTCCCATGGTTTAAAAATAAATAAATATAAATAAATAAGGACCATCGTGTACCAACACGTCTAATGACTGTGGTACTGTCTTTTGATGGCCGGACACATAAATGTGGTCATATGTCATAAATCATAATGAAATAAGAAGTACGTAACTTATAAATGAGTAATAAAATTGATAAAGAAAATTTATTATAATAATTTTTATTTGATTTATGTAATAATTTTAATAATAATTTATGTTTAATATATTATAATTTTTTATAAATAACAGAATATTTAATATTTATTTGGATTTTAATAGAAGGTAATAATTAGTAATATTAGTAACAGGTAATAGTAATAGGGATGTAGGTATGAATATACATGTGAAATAGCTAAAATATATACGGAAAAGAATATAGGGTAGGGTCGCCAAAGAAAATTTTGATAATAGAGTGCTACTAGTTATTAGTTATTAGGCCACACCAATTTGTAAAATAGTTCTTCGGATTTTCAAACAAAAAAAGTGAGGCGAGAGGGCGAAATTATTTTACAAATATTAATTTTAATTTTGGAGATAAAAATTATGAGGCGAGCGAATACAAGAAATATAAATATTTTTAATTGAATTAAGTGTGATTTTAAAAAGCGGGCGCCTAAAAATAAAGATCTAAAATCATCAGATATCATTTGTTTACCACATAAACTTAATATTTTTCAACTTTGTTGATATAGTTTACAATAAATAAGAAGTATTTCAGGTTTCAAAGACTTATTTTCTTTATACCTAATACATGTACTTTGCAACATTAACTGATAAGGTCTTTTTGAAGCATTTTATTTAAGTTTCATTTCTACAAACTTTCGATTCAGAGATATATGGATATTGCTAGGGACACATCCAGTTTTGACATTCATATTGCAAATGCAATACCCATTGCATCGCTTTGAGCATTTTCTTGAATTTTGATATGACATCACCAAAACTTTTGTGAATTTGTCGTTAACTGTCGGTCCGGTTTAAAATAGTCATCGATCAGTACCCCTTGCTTGTTGTAAGAGGCGAATAAATGGGGCGGTCCTTCAGATAGGACTGCAAAAACTGAGATCCTTATCACAGCAGGTTTGGCACGATAAAGATCCCTCAGGGCCATAAGCGCTGAGCATAGGTCTGAATTTTGCAGCCCTTCACCGGCAATGGTAACGTCTTCATGTGAGTGAAATATTCTCAAGAGAGACTTCAGTCAATATATAGGCTAATCAAACAAACATATGCTATCAATGCTCTCTAAATAGTGGCATCGAATAGCGCTAAAAGTTTCATCGGCTTCCAGTTCGATTCCAGCATAACGAACAACTTCCAATCCAGTGTTAAGAAGTATCGTACATATATTGAGATAGACACCATGAATAACTTAACCGTAATTACACTGTTAGGAAATTTCTCGAGAGCCCGCGCTTCTGTCATTTGTCAGCATATATATCAAAGTTATTTGTGCGCTTATTGTAAAAACTAAAAAAAATATTTACGGATATTTTTCAACACGCGGGCGGATATTATTTTTTGATAATATTATAATTTGGATTTGTTACAAATAGAATCGGCGAATCTGACGAACTAGATTACAAATTGGCATGGCCTTAATCATAAATTATGCCATACAACAATTTTGAGATCGTCATTAGGCAAGAATTTTGAGGTCATCATCAGGTGCTACACTTCATACCCTGTACCATGTTTCTGTAGCTAGATCCAGCTAATATAGCACGACATGGCTCCCTAACTCTTATTCGATAGTATGTATTATGTATGTAAACTAAAGATGTATATCGTAATAAAATAATAAAGTAAAAGAAGTTAATGAGTTAGTTCATATAACAAATTAGTATGACATAGACTAAATTAATGACTATAATAATTGATTTTAAAATTAATGTATACCCGTGATATTACAGCATAATAATTTACATATAAACACACATTTACATATGCACAGATATATACACATAATATAATAATATTATAGTAATCCATACATATATACATATGGACATATCCGTATTCATATAAAGAGAAAGGAGGGAAAGAAAGAAAGAAATTCGAAACCTCGCACATCTAGATGGTAGGCCGTGTGATCTTGAGCCCAACGCTCTAACCACTCGGACACGGAGGCCATACGTTATTTAAGGCCAAAAGTTCATTAGAATGCTGTAAAATTAAGTTTAATATAATAATTAGGCCAGCATTTTCTTATTTTTAGGTTTACGAACCCAAGAATTATTAAGTCCCAGAGGAGGAGGAAATAAAAAAAAAAAAAATCCATATTTTGATTCATTATCGACTTTATTCTGTAATGTACATTTATTTTCGCTGTTTCTTTGATGCTCGTGTAACCGGCTCCTTTCCACTGGCTACACAGTGGTTACAAATGGGACGAACAAGATAGTTCGACCTTAAATTGTTTATTTAATCGTTATCAGCCAAATCTTCGTCTTTGCCACAATGAAAACACACAGACTCAAACACCTGGGCAGTTCCTGTTATAAATAATGAACTATTTTGATATTATGTTTGTCATAAGTTACCAACTACCTCCATAGAGCATATATATTGTGAGGCTGTAGAATTGTAGACAATTTTCAAAATTCTCATAAAATGCATCAATTAAAATGAGTACCAGAATAGTACGTGGTCTCCATGGGGCTCTGACAATTCATCCCCTCCTTAACGATGATAATATCTTGGTAAGCACCACCAGGGAAAAGAGGGTTACCACATGAGTAAAGCAGCTCTTCCTTCACACGAGTGACTGCGGTTTCTTGCTCCCTAGTTAGTTTTGCAGCAGAATACACAACCCGTCTTTTTCCACAGTCATGGCAGACAACATAGTTGCGAACTTTGGCTATTAAATAAAAGAACAACATATGATGGATGAAATAAATAAAAACTTTACCATTTTTGATGTTACCAACATCGAAAATGGTAAAGAATATCAAATGAACTTGTTTTGAACACATTTTTTTTAAATATCAGATTGAACAACATTTAACAACTTAAAATGTACCCAGCAGAAGTTTAAACTTTGTTAACTGACACCATTTAAAATGATTTTCAAGTAAACATGTAACAAACCAGCAACAAGCATGGTCTTGAATTTTTTGTCTCTCTCTGTAAGTTCAGGTTTTTTGTGCAAAGAGGGTCTATCTGAATCTGATGTTTCAGTGCCATAAACTTCAGTAAATGGTTTGAATCTGCCATCACATCCCAATACTGGGTCAGGTAAGAAAGAAAGCTGTTCAAACACATCATGAGGAAGTCTAGGTGGGTTAATTGTGCAATATGAGCAGCAAGCATCCTTGCACTTCTTCAGCTGAAATTTATGATCCAGTGTCCTAGCCATATTATATTAGCAAGCAGGTAGAGTGTGCAATAGGAAAGTTAGTATACTAGCTGAGTATGAAAAAGCATGAAAGAATGAGTGTTCGTTACAAGATTAGTACATGCACTGTTTCTTTGATCAAGCTCAATTTAATGCATATCTAAGCTTCATAAATAATTAGGATACCAAAAGCTAGCAAGCTATTATTCTACGAAGGGACATTAACTAATACTTCACACCATTATATGTCATTTTAACATGCAAAAATTACAATGCATATTACTATACCTGAAAGGAATACTGGCGAAACCTTGCATGTGACTTCATGAATGCATGAACCATCCTAGATTTTTCAAAGTTTGAAATATCTTCTGTTTTGTAGTCTTGATCGAGCACATGAATAATTTCAAGCAGATCTTTGATTTCTCCATCTGTTGCTGCACTGTGCACATGAGCAGGTTTTCCTTTTAGTTTAAGTTTCTGAAATCGTTCAGAAATAATAGTGATAGGCTCCTGAATAGAATCTATATAGTCAGTTTTGAAATCTGGATTTTTCTCAGCATATCTTCGTATGGAAGCAAGTGATGTCAATCGCTTTGCTTGTAGCTCTCTTCCCTCAGACATGGCTGTACGACAAAGGGCGGTATTCTGCAATGCAATATTCAAAATTGACATCATCCTCTCTGCAGGATTATTATAGCTTTGGTTTGGGGCTGTTCTAACACAGACTAGCAAGTCTAAATCCAAACTTATAAATTCCAGCAAAGCAGCAACTTGAACAGAGCGAAATGTTGTCCTGTGGTCAGGACCACCATCTGTATAACGGAAGAGTATTGGCTTATCCAAATTCACATCATCATGACTATGAAACTCCCGCAAAATGTTGATGGTTTCCATACCATGCCTAAATGGAGTGGAGCTCTGGAATACCTTGTCTTTCAGTGTAATATGTAAGGTTCCTGAATGAAATGAATCTCTGGAATTTTCAGGAATAGACACTTGAAAGCACACTGAAGGTACCATCCCAGCAATGCTGTAATCGTGATCGAGACAAAGTAGGCCTTTGCTATTGCTAATTGTCAGTCCTTGATGATGTGCCCTAACACCAGTGGAAACAGGTCGGTATGGTTCACCTATGGGTACGATTGCTTTATCATCAAGACACTGCATGTGAGCAAATTCCCTGTACTGGACGGCCATGTCTTTCAACATGTAGAACTGATGTAAGGCAAAGGATGCATCATCATGTTGTGCACGCAGCAATCGTTGCTGTACAGCATATTTAACATTGAATCTGCCGGTGTAGTTTGCTGCCGTTTTAGCCATTGGGTTAGATGGCATGAAATTCAGTCTGATCCAGGAATTTGAAGGAGTCGGATCACCTGGAGGAAGTCTTGCTTTCACTTGTTCTCGTAAATCATCAATAGAAATTGCAAATGGAAGATAGGATGTTGAATGCTGGCGGCGATCATCCACTGTTGAAACCTCCTCCAGTAACTTGGCAAGTTCATCCCAAAATGGTTGTAGCTTCGGGTCACAAGGACGGCCATTGTTTTTCCTAAGGTCCACTATTAAGTCTTCATCATCACTAGATAAAATAAACTTCAAGAATCGTTCATCAACAGCTGCAGTGGTTTGATTCTCTGCACAGTATTCAAAATTTGTAAGCTTGAAGAACATATTTCTCAGTTCATATGGTTTCAGATTCGGATATCTTTCAAAAAACTCTTTCCTTATTGCTCTGGTAGAAAACACAGGCATTTTGTCCTTAATGTGAGTCACTACTTCAAGTTCTTTTTCAGCACTTCTTTCATTTGCACATGGTATTTTCCATAAAAAAAGTGAATTGCCAATGTAGTTCCCAAAACTGATTGAAAACAATGATACTGGAAATGGTAACACGCTCTCTATCTTCATTCTCCATTTGCGCCTATCACTCACCTCACTAGGTTCAAAATTGTCTAATGGGACTGCTTCGTAAGTATCCAAGGTTTCAAGTTTTGAAATAAGGGATTTACAGTCAGTTGGTACAGACTGACCTGGATTACCTGAAATATTAAATATATTTAACAAATTTTGTTTGTGAGAAAATGATGAAAAATTGTCAGATGCCTTTTATTTATATATTAAAGAAATCTTTAGGCCTTCCTTGTATTGAAATTTCTTTGATGACACGTACATTGTACCATTATTTTGGCCCTTGCTATTCAAAACTTTGACCTTGTGATGATGTTTTAAATACTGACCCTCTATAGACTTTAAGGACCAATTGTCGTTGAGAGATCTAACAGGTGTAGGGGATGCATGGTTTTGGTTGGTACGCTCCTGCTGATTTGCTAGAAATTTATGGTATTTCTCCAATGCCTTGTACAGACCATTCACACATTTGTAAAATACTTGAAAGCGAGGATTCGTCCACCATGGATACATCAGTACCTCTGCTAAGGCATCTAGACTGGCCTTAAGTTCTGGCTCTTTCATCTGTAAAAACAATTTAGTCACTGTATGTTGTTGTTATCCTATTTCTAAATAAAATATTGAAGTATTTCAGTAAAAACTAAGACACCCTGGACATGTTTGTTATTTTTTTTTTTTTTTTCAAAACAATAATCCAAAATATCAAATATCATTTTCACATAGCAATCAAGTTTACCTGTACACCAACATATTTTTTATGACACTTTTTCAAATCTCTGTATCCACAAAAGTAGAGCTCGTCTGGGATCTTGCAGGATCTTTCCTTCATTTTGTCAAGAAAAGGGTCAATAAACCAAAGAGTTTCCACTAGAGTGTTGATGATCTTTGATCCAATATCCTGCTGTTGTCTACGAAAACCAACTTGAAAGGTATCCATACATTTCTGAAGAACATCATTATAGAGCTTGTCCTTATTGTTTGATGGTGTCCTTCTACAAAATTTTAACAAAAATTCAAAAACTTTGAAATAAAATTTCAAGAGGAACACTATAGCTATATACATGTAAAGTGAAAGTAGCTCAAAAAGAGGATTTGCTCGTACATTGCATTTTAATATTGCCGACTTTTAAAATTACATGGTTTTTTGTTGTTGTTGTTTTTTTTTTGTTTTTTTTAGGGTTTTTATTACTTGATAAGAACTTACTTGGGTGGGGGCAGCCAGTCATAAACTCTGTTTACATCACGGAGCACATCAAAAGCATTTCGTTTAGTTGGTTCGGGAACTGCCTTGGCGTTGTTTTCATAGTATACCACTAAGTATCGCACCCCAAATGCAGCGACAGTATGCATTGGCATGTCGTTCGGTATTTGCATCGCATTTTCACTCTGCCTTGAATTTGCTTCATCTGGGTCAGTCTTAAAACCCTCAATTTTCACCAAATGCCTCATCTCACCAACATACCCCTGAACAACAAATTCCCCAGCAAGTTGGGTGTCCTCCGATCGAGCGAAAACTTTCCGAACGGCACTCCCGTCGATATATTTAATACTAAACCAGGCCATACACGTTTTCTCCATCAAAGCGCCATGTTTTCATCAACCGGAAATACGAGTTCGTAAATTCAAAATCTCGATCCCGATACAAATTTGACATCGGAAAGAAAAAAAATCCCAATTTTCTCAATTTTATTTTTTTTCTGAAAATTCGAAAAAGCGAGCGGCGGGTTTGTAAACCCTTAAACAATTAAATAACATGCTTAATATGTACATAAAAACAAGAGTTGTCAGATGACTGTACCTAACTGTTTGTTCAAAAGGTTAAAAGTTTTTGAAAAATAGGTCAAAGTCCAAGGTCGACGTTGACAGTTCTGATAACAAAAGAAATTGACATCTATGTTTGAAACATCAAAGATCTATCACTCTTGGTTCAAAAGATATAACCAAGATAAAATTTTTGAACAGTACGTCAAAGTTCAAGGCAGAGGTCGTTAGGTCAAACCAAAACAAAGGTCTTTTCATGAGACATCTATATATGTAAAATATCAAAGCCTTATCCCTATTGGTTCAAAAGACATAGCCCAGGTTGAAGTTTAAAAAAAAAATAGGTCAAGGTCACAAGGTCGAAAGTCTTGGTACCACATCAAAGGTATCTTCATGGGGAATCAATAAGGGATATATCAAAACCCTACCCCCTTGGTTTAGAAGATATAACCCAGGTTAAAATGTTTCCTTAAAGTGACGCCGACGCCAACACTGGGGTCATTACAATACATGTAGCTCTCCGGATAGTTGTCCTGGTGAGCTAAAAGGAATGTGCATGTTCTGTTCTTGTCTTTCTTTTGTTTTTTATTCTTACATGTAGCGTATTATTCTACATTTTAAATCCATGCGAAAGGGTTCGGAGCAGCCATATTCAATACCGGAAATTAATGATTATGAACATTATATTGAGAGGAGAGGGGTGGTAATGGTAAAATGCTCTTAGATAGTGAATGATCTTGTTAAAATCATAAAATAATCAATAATGTTGAATATATCTAAATACAGAAATATTCTTTGCATTCGCACTCCACTCCCAACACCATTACACGTACAAATGAAATATAGCTTAAATACCAACTGACAGTAATCACATAAATTGCACCGAAGATGAAAATCAGATAATAATAACGTCCGAATTCGCACAAAAGTAAAGAAGTTCGCTTGTAATATAATTTGTAATGAAATGTATTGTTTATACCTGACCCGGCTGGTATAGTCTGTCCAGTCTAAACACATACAGTGTAGCTAAGTGGAGAGGCCCCGTAGTTGGCACTCATCACCAGGGCGGAGGGTGTGGATGGGTGGCAAATTTTTTATAGAACCTCCCAACCTCCCTAAAAATTACTTTTAAGACAACCCGAAGCTCAAAATCCTTGATAATGATAATAATGGGGGGGGGGGGTTTCCAAGGATTTAATTCATCAGTTCAAGCTTCCATTTCAATTGTTCATTGATTGCCATAAAAAAAGTAGAGGGGGGGGGCTGATTTAGTTAAAGAGACCTGATCGAAATAATCTTCGGTTTCCCTGTCAGTTAAATGATTTTTCCAAATTTTTCCCGATCAATTTCTCATGATGAACAAAGTATAGTGACGATCCAAACTCTACCTACATCAATGACTTTAACAAACTACATTAGCATATACATATACGTAATACCATCAGTTTACAATATCTATATATTTGTTGTTGGTAAAATAGAGAAAGGTGTAAATTTTCGCATGTTGAATCGTAACCTATGATTAAACATCAAGTATGGTCATATTGTTACATTGAGTACTGAAGAAGAAAGATACCGAGCAAACTGTTACAGTATACATTCTTTGAGTTCACTTTATGCATTTTTATTTCACACTTTTCTTATTTTTTCCTGTCCTCATTACTTAGTGCATATATGTAAACTAATAACAAATTTTTGTCATCAATCATGATGGTAAATACATTTTGCAAATTTGGGGAGGGGGGGGGGCTGCACTAGATCCTCACATGCTCCATCTGGACTGACTATAGATGCATATTTTCTTTGATTTCCTCCATATAACATCTAAGCATTCTCGGTTAATGCATGAATTATCAAGGAAAGAACGCTTTCAATTCTTCAATGACAAAATGCCTGACCACTGGTACTAGTTTGCAGTATAACAGGACGGAGTACCGGATACTTTTTAAACCCTGCCAATATTTAGAAATTTCTGGATTACATTCACAGATACTGTTATGTCTTTCACTGATATCACATAAACATGATGTACAAATTCTCAAATCCCATTTCAAGTTGAAATCATAACATTCCATAATATTGCTATCATTTTGTACCTTCTATGTATGAAGAGTGCATCAAAGGGGAGGTAATTCCAGCAACAGGTCTATTTCATTAAAAGACCCCCTTTTCATATAAAATAGTAGATTACTGGGATTTATTTATTAGAAA
>NC_079170.1:82361187-82376187 GCF_947568905.1 Ostrea edulis
GTTGTCAGGAAATATAACAGGTAATGGTACACTTTACATCTTTATTATTTTTACATCAATTTTGTTACTAATTATTACAAAAATAAATGAAATATAATTAAAACTCAGTCTTGTGATTGTCACTGTAATGGCACTGCGGTTGTTTCAATAACTACACTGGGTCCAGTTGGAATGGTGGCTCCGTTTGAAACTCGTATACGTTTCCTCTGGCTCCCACTCTTACTTCCTACTTCTTGATTTCTTTTAATTTGTGGCTAATTTAAAGGATCTATAAAATCAAGTTGCACATTTCAAATATACATATTGTTATCTCACATTGCACATGTATCATAATGTAGTGCGCATGTGTACACATCACTACTACACTGTACATGTTTTGTACTACAACCACGATATATTGTATATACTCATATATGTACTTTTACTGTACTAATTACTTCATATGTTATTACTCAATACATACATATACTTGTGCATGTACTTTACTGACTATACAATACACATACTGGTATGATAATTGACAATGTTTTTTCACATTGTTACTAATACTCGTCACTTTACTTGTGTACTCGTGAGAGTTTTACACATACTCTATACTTAAAACTATACACAGTACTTGCAAAATTAACAATATGCAAACTTGAAACCAACTTTACACAACAAAGTCAACAATAAACTGCAAGTGAAGAAATTTGGAAGTTTTATAAATAAACTGAAATGAAATTAATATCAATAATGAAGTAGATAAGCTTACCTCAGAAGTGCTATAGTGGAACCTGTCTGAAGCAATATGACAAACTGAATACCTTACAATGTTAAGAATTTTGATTTACTTTTGACGTCCGTTACTCGTGCCTGCTACGCCCAAACTGACCAAAGCAAACACCGCAAACCAGTTGGAATACTAGGATTTAAAAATAGACCTTGCTTAGTTTGCAATTTCAAACCTGATTTAAACGTATAGGTGAAAGTTGGGGATAAAATTTATCTATTTACCTGAACACAGATTTGTTGATGGACGAACGGAAAGCAGTTTGGACTTTAAATGTGACATCCCTCCCCCTTGAAGAAGTACGCAGTACTTTAAATGCAAACATTTAAGGGACAAACACATTCATACAACACACTCACAAATACAAGTAAAATAAATACTGATTAAAACATTTTATTAACAAAACCACGTTTAGAAATTGTTTTTTTGAATCAATCATACTCAATTCGTATTCACAAACGACTTAAAAAATCTGCACCAACATTATCCTTTCCTTTAATGGAAATAATCCGAAATCTGTATGGTTGCAACATCAAAGCCCATCGCATAAGTCTTGAATTGAGAAGTTTTGAACTGTTGAGATAAAGTAAGGGTTGATGGTCTGTTTCTAAGACGAACTCCCGCCCAGATTCTTTCAACTTCCTGGAAGACATCGTCTGGGAGTGAGGCTTGACCAAATACAACCGACAGGCTATCTTTCGGACAATCCTGTAAATATGATTCAATAATTTCAATGTTGTTTATTACAATTGTTTTGAATGGACAAAAATAAAGCTGAGCAAGAGTTTATACAACAATAAATGAAAACGCGATGTATTCATACACACATGAAAACAAATACATGTATCATAGGGCGGGAAACTATTAAAAATTTGTGATTTTTAATAAATTGAATGAATTGGAATTATAAGAATGAAACAATTTTTTTGTAGAATTTATCGATGTGTAAACTCCAGACATTTTCGCACTTTTATTCAGTTTTCGATTAAAATGTCTGGAGTTTACACATCGATAAATTCTTCAAAAATATTGTTTAATCCTATGATGTATTACAGAATTGTAGGTGTTGATGGAATATTGATTTCGCTAATTATTACGAATAACAGTCTTATTGTCATACCTTTTGCTGTAAGTGGGACAATACCACGGAGGATATATTCTTCCATTGGTCTCCAGTTTCGTCCCTGAGGTAAATGGCTCTTGCTTGACGAACTTGATTCTAATGAAATATATATATATATGTGTGTGTGTGTGTGTGTGTGTTGATTTTACTAATCTCCCGAGGACCATGATGTGAAAAAACACCAATAGTCCGAGGACGTAAATTTCTTGCGAGGACTTTTTTCGCGTCCTTGGAAGAAAATTGTCGGGATTATCATAAAATGTCCATACCAATCATTTGGTGAAATTTGGTAAAAGTCCTCTGTAATATATACAAAACATACAATATAACATTTACAGGCCCTCCCAACTCCTGGGTTAAATATTTTTAGAAGCCTGATCCCGATTTTACTGGCCTCGGGCATCGGGCCGTCGGTAAATGTTGAAGACTGTGTGTGTGTGTGTGTGTATATATATATATATATATATATATACACACACACACACATACACTACGCAAACAAACGTAGTAACGACTATGGCTTATTTATTATAAAAGTAAAAACCAATGACGGACAACTCTAAAACTTTTGAAATGTCAACTAAGCAAAAATCGGAAGATATAGAGTGAAATCGTAAGGCGTATTTTCGGCCTAAAATCGTAAGCCTTACACCAAAATCGTGAGGGTTGGCAGCTCTGATATTAGGAATCCAACTTGGATTATCAAGAAAATTGTATGTCTTGTCTGCTCTAAAAGCGAATTCCCCCCCCCCCCCCCTCTATAAATGAAGTACCTGTGCTTCTGACATGGAATCAAATTTGTCTTCATCCGGCGGAAAGATGAAACTGTCTATGGACATCCCGACCCGCATACCAAACTGAAATCAAAATAAACATCGTAACTTGAAATCCTAGTGGTTTTAGCATACTATTCTAATTACATATACACCTATACTTACTTGTCATGGGCAATCAGTTCAATAAGAGGCCCACAGGCCTTATCAGTCACCTGAGTACTAGTGAAAAAGTATCACTACTACCACAGGCCTTATCAGTCACCTGAGTACTAGTGAACTCACACAACTTGCCAGCTACAAAGCGAACACTCTAACCACTTAGCTATCCCAACTGATTAGAAGGCCCATATTGTTGTGAAAGCTTAATATAAAAAACTTTTCCATGATCGTATTTGTATCACGTTTCCTTTTCATTAAGTATATACAAACCATTTTCTTGATATATGGCATGAAGTTGAACTACTTTATATACATGTACATGTATCTATATATCGAGCAATTCTAGTATGAATTACTCTATGCTAAACGAAACTTTAAATGGCATATCAATGGCGACAAAATTAAATTTTTGATTTAATATAACAATATGTACAGTATGAGTTTCAATCATATATCAGTGTAAACTTGAACAAGCAGACCAGAAGCAGCACAGAAAATATCATTACTGCTGAAATAAGAACATTAACAGTACCTTAATCAAGTACACCATCCAGACAAGAGCTGACAGAATTGTTGGCCAGGTGTGAGGTGAACCCAGCGCATACATGGCTGTTTTGGAAATCATGAATGGATAGCCCAATTCCTTGAAGATTTTGGGGATTTCCTCTTCCGGCTTTTTTCCTATCTTGTATCTGGGTGTCAACATGCTGTACAGGAACTACATGAAGATAACGACACACATGTATAACTTATCAATTTGATTTTTGTGTTAGGTAAATGTTATCAAGTTACAGTACATTACCAAAATAAGTTAAATAGATCTACATTAATACCAAAATAGATTAACTATTTGACAATAGGTTAAACAGATCCACATAGATTTGATGTAAAAATCAAGTTTTGAAGAAATAAAAAGACTCATATATAAATATACCTCAAATATCTGGAAGAAATCTTTCCTAGGAGGGGCCTTGAGAATTCCCGGTGACAACTGCTGTGGGTAACCTTTTTCTGATAGAAACTGATTCAGAAATATACATACATTAAACTTAGCTACAAATGTTCACAGTTACACAATGATAGCACAATGGACACACAGCATTAATTTAAACAATACATTATTCATGGTGAATGGGATTGGGCAGCAGTCTATTTTAACCTGCTCCCTGAAGTGACACACAGTATTCATACTTGCTGCATTTTTCAGACTATATCTACTGATTTCTCGATTAAATGATAGCATGTTTATTTACCTCTACCAATTTTGCAACACACTTCGCTTGAAAATTTTTGTCTGAAATCTTCCTTGGATCCTTTAATGGAACTCCCACGTGACTAGATCTCCTCATCCTAGAGAAATAGATAAATTCAGTCATGTGACTACTACAAAAATAGATTAATTCAGTCATGTGACTAGATCTCCTTATCCTACAGAAATAGATTAATTCAGTCATGTGACTAGATCTCATCCTACAGAAATAGATTAATTCATTCATGTGACTAGATCTCATCCTACAGAAATAGATTAATTCAGTCATGTGACTAGTTTTCCTCATCCTACAGAAATAGATTAATTCAGTCATGTATAACATTAGTACTAAATGCATCTGATTCAGACATGCCTACAAATGACAGTGTGAAGATGGTATAACTTCAAAGTGAGTAATCTTTAATTTGATCCCCTCTGCCTTTTTTTAAGAATTGGGACTGAAAAAATTAAAGAGTCACATCCATATTTTGGCAGGTTTAGGTTTTTAAATGATTCATTAGAAAGCCACTGAATCATGATGACCTACTAAACCATACTAAATGGAATCTGTGCAAGTCTAACAATGGATACTAGATTTTTCAAAATTTCAGGACATAATTGATTTTCCTATGATTTATTTATACAGTACCCGCAACGTTATTCTTGACATTCCTATCGTGCTCTATCATGCATGTATCCTATCGTATCGTGCGTGCATCCTATCCTATCGTGTATCAGGTTTTCCGTTTTCTATCGTGTTTTGCTTTTATCTGAGGTCTATTGTGTATCGTGTTTTGCGTGTATCAGAAAAATCGGTTTTCGTGTAACGAAACTATCAGGATCGTATATTAAATCTAATGAAAAAGTACGATACTTTCCGAAAGCTTTATTCGTTTTGTTAAAGAAGCTTTTTTAGGAATCGAGGAAAGACAGTATGTTTGAAGGAGAACATAAAGCTGTCGATTTTAAGGCAGAAAAAGAGCTATATGTCTGTCCAGAGAAGGTGAAAATTTATCACAATTTCATTCTATGTAGTCTGGAAAGTAGGCAGTGGTTTGCTGAACAAACCGAGGACAGTAAAACTGAAAATTCCTTCATCTGGAGTTCATAAACATTTCCTTGTCTAAAAACAATTATTTCTAATTAACATTAACAGAGAAATAGGAAGTTCCGATCTGAAAGGAAAAGTCAGTAAATTACATTGTTTATTACATATATTTTAATAATGTTTCTTTTTCTTCCGATTTTTTCCCACCTATATTCAACTTATACACCAACTACTGAACTTGTGCGCGTTCTTATCTATCTGATTTTGTGTATCACCCGAGTTTTGACAGTAAACATTCTCAGGGACATTGTATTTCACACATTTAGAAGATTAAATTTTAAAAGAGTGCAAGGGTATTGCATCTCCCAAAATTCTGCTCAATTGGGCACGATTCAGCTGTCATCGTTGTTTTTTTTTTATTTGTACATGCACACATGTACCAATAGTCGCACGTGTAGATACTGGAAATTTATGCTGGTTTTGATGATTATTTGAATTTTTTTTTTACATGTATGCTAAACAAACATTTTAAAGCGTTTCTAAATTGCGAATTTAAATCAAGCCGGGTTTCGTATATGTTTTTTAATAGTATATTTATTTTTTGTTAACAATTAAATATCAATTCATATGAATATGTTCCAATTACTTATGACTATCAATTATCACTCATAGTGTAGAAATATCTAACATATGAGCATATGGTGTAGTGCAGTGGTTTGTTTTTAAAGCGGTCAATCTTTATAAAAATAATTGTAGTTGTTGAATGAGCGGTGAACTCAGAGCTTGATGCAAAATAACACCCCCTCCTTCGCTACACACAAAATATTACTTGGTTTTATTTGATATCCAAAATAATAGACATTAGAATAAGAGAGCTATTGAAGCATGTTATCAATACATTATATTACATTTTGTTAATTCCCTGTATAATTGCTAAACGCTCAGCATCAAGTGTGAATGTCACGGGTCCTCGGAGATGACCCTAAAAACAGACGCCCTGTGTCACAGTAGGTGTGGCACACTAAAAAAACCCTCACTGCTCAATGGCCTTATTGCCGAGCATATGCCTAAATTTAAAAGCTCTTTCCCGGTCATGGTGACGTCTCCATACAAGTGAAATATTCTCGAGCGAGACGTTAAGCAAGATAAAAATCAATCACTCCCTGTATGATTCTTATATTAAACATTAGGTCAGTCTTCGACGTTAACTGGTGGCCCAATGCCCGAGGCCAGTAAAATCGAGATCGGGCTTCTAAAAATATTTAACACAGGAGTCCGACGGGCCTGTAAATGTTTTATTGTATGTGTTGTATATATTACAAATAAAGCGTGAGATTAACTCAGACTTTCGCATCGATCATTTTTCAACCTAGTCAAGTTCCCGAGACCGCACGGGCACTGGAAGTTAAAGGACACATGACACAAAAAATTATTTATCTGCAATCATTGTCTTTATAATCCTTAAGTCAGATTCTCACACTGAATCTGTTAAACACGCATTCGTTTCACAGCTAAAGCTGTAACACTGTACTGATAAGCAGCCTGACCTCAATATGCATATTCTAAACCCCAGAGATCGGAAACAGTCGGGGTGACGTCAGAGATGAGCTACAGCACAGAGATGCTATATGCTTCTACAGAAGAAATACTATAAATCTTTCTTATCACTGATCAAAGACAAACAGTTTCCCTAATTACCAGTAATGGGTTAAATGCTGTCATAAACAAAGAACATGCACACTCATATTTCTTTGTATCTAAAGAGTTATTCATATAGTTTGTAAGGATGCCGTATTCCCTTAGCAAAAAGAAATGGAAAAATTCCATTTAATTTGAATTCATCTTAAATTCATTTTCCATTTACCATTTATATTCAATTTGTTTTCATTCTTTCTTAAAATGAAATGCAAGTTTCCATTTATATGAACACCATTTATTGAAATAAATGGTCTTAGAATTACAAAACGGAACAATTTCTTATCAATTTATCAAAATAAATTGAAAATAAAAGGTTTAGTTTTTAGAAGTGTTGCATTTATTCACCATTTCTATTCTGGACCATTCATTCTAAAATAAAATGGTTGTTCTCTTTCATGTAAATTATAACTTAATGAAAATCAAAATATACTCGATCTAGAAGTCATTAATGTCAATCCCTTCAAACCATATACAAGTATTTCATTTTCAGTTTTTTGCTGGATTGGTAATGGGTAATAGTTAATGTTGATGTCTTCTTTCATAGATTTGCTTTTATTTGTCATGATTTTAAGGTCCAACCAGTAACATGAGAAAAACACTAGGCTAATAATTAAATCACATATGTTGTCAAAATGAAGTAACTCAATGGAAATGAAATATTGTCAAGTTCATTCTCTTTAATTGAAGTTTGTAAACTGTAGCAACTCTGGTAATTCTTGACTGGAATTAAAAATATATAAATCAACCAACTTTGAATTATAGCTAGCTCCCAAGTCAAAGTAAACTGCTTATTTTGGCAGTTAATTATTAGCAGTTTTTAGACAGTCTGAAGGTTTTTAGACAGTTTTTAAGCAGTTTCTAACAGTCTTATCATTCCTTAAAACTGCTAATCAACTCTTAAGGAACTGTTAAGAATTTGGGATAACAGTTAAATATTAAACAAAGTTAAGCAGTCTAACAAGTAGTTTCTAAAAACTGTTAAGAAATAGCTAGCTTATAATCAATTGCTACATTCTTATTTTGATTTCTTTATAGGATTTATGAGATGGATCACTGTTTGTTTTCTTCATTTTTTAATCTTTAAGCATATATATATATATATATATATATATATATATATATATATATATATATAGATATAATCCAAGGAAATTTATATTTAACCTTAATTAGAAGAACCTGTAATTTTTTTTAATCTGCTCCTCTTTTTAGCCCTTTTACATTGTACGTATTAATCGAAACAACACATAATCATTAATTTGCATTTACTTTCTAATATAAAAAAAAATACAAGTACATGTATAGTGATTCGACATGTATTGATCAACTATTATTCTTTAAACATGACACCAAATTGGATTTAAATGGCTCAAATAGAAGAGTCGTCAGCACGATGCATATTTGAAAACCACGAAGTTCAGGTTGACCGCAGTATCTTATAATTCTCACCGGAAATGTAGTTCGTGTGTAGCACCAATCAGCGGCGAACCAGTTTAGTAACCAGTATGCTGAACGCTTCGCACTAGGCATAATTCGACCCCATTTTTTAAAATTATATATCACTTATATTTAAATTATGGGAAAATTCACGGTGAATTTTTATGGAAAATAATTTTAACATAAAAAATAATGATCATTTTTTAAAACCCATCCAATATCAAATCAATTGGTATGCATTGATTGATGGGGGTCAAAACATCTAGACACGAATCATGTGGGAATGGCTGGACATACCGGATGTTGTTACAAAGTTGCGCCTTTTTTGTATTTTTCAACATGCATGGATTTTCATGTTATACATTTCGATTATGATAACCAAATCACAGCAGTCAATAGTTTTAAGGTAAAGTGTGTAGAAAACACATTGAAACCAGGAGGAAGATGCACCGTACCATTTGAAACAGAAAATTTAACGGAAGACGGAAGAACAGCTAGAGTACAGAGATATCTTATATGAAGGCACCGTCATTTGCCAGAATCTTGGTACGTATAATGACTAAATGTAGAGGTTTGTCACATGAATTTTTGTCAGGTTCGTAGTTAAATAAGAGCAATTGTGGCGGTCCAATTTCTTGAAAATCGTGTTACATGCGGCTACCAAATTTTGAAAGTTTGAACCAAGTAATAATCTATGGTACGTACGTGTACGCTGCCCCGCTTTTGTACGAAAATATAGTATAATGTACTCTTGTTAATGTCACTTTACATTTTCGTAGTTAAGAAGAAAGCTGTGGAATTAGCAAAAAAGGGGTAGAAAGATCTTGACACCGGATTGCCATTGTTGAGCATAATCAACACTAGCTCCAGTGGGCCACCACTTGATCCTGTGAAGTTAGCTGCTATCAAAGGTACGTGTGTGTGCCTATATAATTTTGCTATATTTTGAGTCTCCTGGGTAAGTAATTTACTCTATCCATCAATTAAGATTGAATGACAAGTTTTAATTTATATTAATTTTTTTTTTCACTACAGAATATCTGCGCTACCACTGTGATCAAAATGGCTGGACAGATTTGACAACATCCGAATTCAATGCAACAATAACAAACAAAATAACAAATTCAAGGAGGATGGCAACCAAACACCCGGCCAAGCTTGAATGTCACTATGTGACAGGAATTGCTGAGAAATAGTGTACACATCACTTTATTCATGTCGGTGCTTGGATAACTCGATCTGACACCATCAATGTTTTATGGAATTTAATGCTCTTTGCAGGAATGGATTTTACATCATAGTGACAGTGTTCTTAAATTGTTTCCAACATAGTGATGCTGATGTGAATGGATTAAAATTCATACCTACCGTAATACTACCGTTTGTGTATTGAATATTTAATGCATGTGTATATCATATTATACAACTTGAAGGATAGGAATTAACAAACTATTAGGATACAATATGTAATTATTTAGTTTATAGGCAAAATGTTGTCTTGCATAACAATGTTTTATGGCATTTGCTGCACAAGCATGCATGTTTAAAAAGTCATGTTCAGATGTGAAATTGCTTTTAATAATTTTTACTTTTAATAATATTACCATGATTATAATAGAAAAGGTTGTTTTTGAAATGCAATAAGATTAGTTAGTATTATTATTATATTATCAATAAATAATCCTGGAAACTGTACAAACTAAAAAACTAAAATTCATTTTCATATGCATGTGTGGGTGGAGTCAACTCCTTATAAGTAGAAAGGAAAACAGCTTGTAGCAGTTTCTTAACAGTTTTTAAGCAGTTCATGTATTGTCATGTGTACATGTGGGTGGAGTCATTACCATATAAGTGGAAAAGGAAACTGCTTATAGCAGTTGCTTAGCAGTTTTTAAGCAGTTCATATCCATGTCAATCTATTCTATATATACTGCTAAGAAACTGTCGAGGTACTGCCAAGATACTGCTAATGAACTGCCTAGCAACTGCTTATAAGTTGGACTATTTGGAATATTTGCGGAATTTTGACGAAATTGGGAACTTTGGTTTTATGTTTCATTTTCTCATATTACATTCTATTTAAAATTCTTTGGTTTCAGTGCTATAAGTCGGTCCAAGTAATAGTAAATATTAAAATTATTGATATATTTGCTCTATCAGATGAATTATGTAATATTTTCCTCATGTTCCCATGTTGTCAAATTATAAGCATTTATGTAAAACATTTATTTTGCATCATATAAATGGTCCAAGAATAGAACTTACTGGGAACCATTTCTTTTCTATTTTTCTGTGATGCAATATAAATGGAAGATTTCTGTTAACAATTTTTCTTCCATTTTTCTGTGATGCAATATGAATGGTGAACTCATTTGCATAATTCGCAAAAACAAATTGAAATGAAATTGAAAATAAATGGAATATAAATGATAATAAAGTGAATTAGAATGAAAAATGGTTTTCAGCTTTATATTCCTTTACATTAGCTTGCATATCATTAAAATGGCATAAATGGAAAGTAAATTGAAATAAATGGTCAGAATGAAAATGGTGAGTAAATTGGAAAAAAATTGATTTCTTTTTGCTAAGGGTTGTGCTGTTTATAATTGTTCAACCTCTTCAAAAGTGGACAAAAATGTGTCATTTTTTCGCTTCCCCAAAGATACAGGTCTTCAAAAAGCATGGGTACATTACTGTCATAGAAGAGACCTTACATTAACCAAATACAGTAAAATATGTGAGAAACACTTTACGCCAGATCAGTATTCTCGTTTAATCCATCCCGGTTAGCTGAATTAGGTTATCATAATGCTCGTGCTTAGTTAAAAGATGATGCTGTACCCGATGCCGAGTGGCCTACCCAAGGTGAATGTTCAACTTCATCAAATACTGAGAGAAAAAAACCCATCTGGGTATGGTGCATATAGAAAGCGACAAATACTTCAGGTAAAAAAAAAACTAATTTTTTTTTTACAATATGATTACATATGTGCTGCAAGTTAACTGCTTTTTACTATTCGTATTTTGTATCAGGATTCAAATTTAAATTTGGGGAGGGGTGCAATTTGCTAGAGAAAATTGTTACCAAAAGAAAACAAAGATCATTTTTTATAATCCCTGTCTTATGGGTAAACGGGAAAAAAGTCACAGGAAAAAAAAGTCACAATCTGGGTAGGAAAAAAAGACACAGGAAAGTAAGTCACAGGAAAAAAAGTCACAGTATGTAGAAAGAGTGTCTATGACCACACCTAGCAAAAAAAGTCACAATTTCTTTTGTTCAAAATTTTTGATTGTTTTTGCCTATACCAAGGAAAAAAAGTCACAATATTTATAAAGAGTGACTTTGACCATACGTAGGAAAAATAAAGCACCGATGAATAGTTAACATTTGCTAAAAAAATAAAAACAAACATATTTTTTCCTTCATCCTATATACATGTTGACAGTCATGAGTCTATTAATTAGAATTTGGTATATTAATGTGCTGCATAATTTTTGGATTGTTAAACAAATCTACAGCCAATCTAAAATGTATAAGATATTGTTTTCATTGATATGTAAAAATTCATCAATTCTATCAATCGAGTCTGAAAATATCTCCTTTATTGATTTACTTCTCTCTCATATAAACTGTCAAAACATTTCATCTGTGTCATTATCTAAGGTGTTGATTTTACCCCTATACACTGACAGAAATGCTATATGTCATGTAAAGATAAACTTTAATGATCTTACGGACCATATTCTGTTGGTATACGAGTAGTGATAATGCTAAATATCAACACGGTAGCGATTTAAATCTCTGTTGCATAAAAATCCACGTTTTGCACATCACTTGGACGCCATTCTTGTCGTTTTGGTGTTTTGGTGTATGTAAAATCTAAACTGATCCGAACCGAAACCCAGAATTTGTAATCAGTGCATCAAATCGAATGGTATGAATCGTGGGGCACCAAAACTTTTGGTGCACCACACAGCCCTTATAGTCAAGAAATTGCTTATCAAAGTAGCTGCGTAAGAGGGAAGCAGTCTGAAATCCAATACACATCATGTTTTTGTTTTGATTAATATATTTGCAGACGTATCGCACATTTTACCACTTTTTCTTCTTTTCAAGTGAAACACGAAGAGATGTACTCCACAGATGTTTTTCTCGGTTTTATGGGATTTATTTAATCTCGCTAGAGAGGGATAATCGCGTTTTAGCGAGAATATCTCGCTGTAGGGGAAGTGTTCCCAACCTGTAGAATAGGGTTGTTGTGATGATAGGAGATTCCGGGAAATAATTCTGTTAGCGTGGACAATTAGATGTCCGAGGCCAAGTCACAAATGTTTAAAAATAATTCTTTAAAATTGATGTTTTGTACTGCTTCCATTTAGTTGTCTTAATATACCAAAAAGACTCATTAAATATTCATGGGACTCATCAACTTTTTGTGGGACGCATGCTGCTCAAGCTCGTCTTCAAGAATTTCTAGTGACAACCCTGACAACATCTGGTTCTCCTAACTGAAGACCAGTTTACAATTCGAGAGTAAGCTAATCAACGCTACGTGCAGTCACAGACGATTTGAATAATACGTCCCTGACGCGGTTGTCCAAATCGACAGCATAAATATAGACATGATATGAAATGGTTATTATAAACCAATCCGATTACCTAATTCATAAACATATGTGAAGACAGAATGAAAGAAATATATGATATGTTATATCGGACCTGGTTTTAGACATCACTGATGAAAGCTGATGTAAACATCTAAGAACAGTCGAATTTAATTTTTTACTGATAAAGCCTATAATATGCCTAATTAATGGTATCATTATCATAAACACCCTTTACTGAAATTTATCACTTAAAAAAAAAAAAAAACACCTTGAATTATTTATTTTGTATTTAGTATGAATCACCCCCCCCTCTCTCTCTCTCTCTCTCTCTCTCTCTCTCTCTCTCTCTCTCTCTCTCTCTCGTTTTTGATTCAAAACTCAGTCCAATAGGATTTTCACGTCAATGAATTACTTTTCATGCGAGCGGCCTTTGAATTTTCATGAATTAATGGCCAAGGTATATTTAATAAACAGAACTAGAAAGGTGTAGATATAAGGAACAGTGATCAATTATTAAAAACTCAAATTGGGGATAGTATTGCTTGATATAAATTTAATATGATCACCAAAATTTATTACACAAATTTCCTCTGTAAATGTTCCAAGTTCTATCCATATTTTAATTACTATTATGAAAAGAATGATAGGAATTTTTTGTCTCTGTCATTATTTATATACGTATCAACACTTCGCCGCGAGTTACGTCCCTTTGCGGGGTCAGCCAAAGGTCAATCGGTGAAAACCCAAGTTTTCCTTCTTTACCTTACCAAATGTAAGATGCTATTACTTTGAATTTTAGCCAATTACCAAGTTTTCATACAAGTTAATGGGTTGCCCCAATCTGGGGCATATTGTAGTTAACTGCAATTGATGGAAAAATAACAGATGTCAAAGCTACAGATAGGAAAATTACAAAGGCCAACGTAGGGAAATACGATTTTTATCCGGGAGATGGCGGACAAGGGACGTAACTTTCGCGAAGTGTTGATACGTGTATTCTGCATGTACTATTACACTTAAAATTAATTAATAAGGTCAATGATTAGAATTTTAAAATACGTTTGGAAAAGTGTGGTTTATTTTCCCCATTACATCCAATGATTTAAAATGAAAAAAAAAGATTAAGTGTTTGTGACAATATTTTTGGTTCGAATTTCCTCTCAAATCAAATAATATTTATTTATTTAAAGTCGGACATTACCACAAATCTACCGTTATTTTTTTTTCTAGAATGGTAAAGAATTAAATATTATCACCAAATGTCATTTATTAGCGTACATGGTTATTTTGTGTGTTTAGAACAACATTACACTCTACACTGTAAGACAAGTTTGATCACATCATGAAGTCAATGTAAATAAAAACGTGGGAGTAACGTTCCAGTCGTTCATATCATCGTTCAAAGGAGGGTTATAGATATGTAGATATCAATATGTATTATGTGTATTTATCATTTCCATCCACAGTGTACATTAGTACCACGCCTTTTCCTTTTCGCGTGTCCTGCTAGTTTAACGAGCTGATTTGCCCCACCCCTAAGGCCCCAGGGGTGCAAGAATCCTGAAATTTACAATTTATGCCCTCTTTGTTCCAAAGATGTTTCATACGAAAAGAATTGGAATTATAGTTATCAAGAAAAAGTTAAAATTGTTAACGGACGACGACTACCAATTGCAATATGTTACCCGAGTTTACTCAGGTGACCTAAAAAAAAAAAAGAAAAGAAAGCCCTGAAAACTGTTTGACACACTTCTAGTCCTAATGTAAGCCACGGACGGATGGACCAATCCAGCTGAAATGCAAACTGAACTTGTAAACCTCTGAAAGGAAGCTTATGTCTAAATTTCAGGACAATATCTGAAACGAAAAAAGTCCGGAAAACTGACCTACTTATAGCCCTAAAGTAGGTAAAGTTGTACATGCATCCGTAATCACACTCACTATCTAAGTTTATCGTCTGTGTTCCCTTCGTCAGGGGTTCGACGTTGTCTGGCTGTCTTTATGCTAAGTCTCCAGTGATCACGATCGTGGGGATTGACTGTGTCCATTTGCCACTGCTTACGGTTTTGCCTGATGGTTTCTTTCCATGTCCTCTTGGGGCACCCCGCTTTCTTTTTGCTTTCCAGTCTT